>NC_084974.1:22694064-22816564 GCF_963691925.1 Scomber scombrus
ACCGACAGAGTCTTAAATCATGTGTGCTTTTTCATACCTCTGGCTGTCATGAGCTACTGCTACACAGCAATAGTAGTTAGTTTGTGCAAAAGTCAGAAAAGCCAAGCAAAGAAAGGTGCCATTCGACTAGCTTTACTTATCACTCTCGTCTTTTGTTTCTGTTGGCTTCCATATAATATCACCTTACTGATAAAAACATTGGACGAATTGAAAATCATCTCATATGAAAACTGTGTGTCTTTTAACTTAATGCACCAAGTCCTTGGGGTGACAAGGAGCCTGGGCTTGTCACACTGTTGTCTGAATCCTTTCTTGTACGCCTTTGTTGGGGTGCGGTTCCGCAGTGAGCTAATACAGCTGCTTTGCCAATTGGGCTGCCGTAGTGTTTGTCTGCCTTTCATCAGAACTCAGGGTCACAGTCGACCATCCGCTTCTGACATAGCAACAACTGCCAGCAGCAGCGTCTTCATGTAATACACCCTTACATAATATCAGCTGTAACTAAAATGCTTCTGTTCTGTTGTCTTCTACAGTATTTCACTTGTTATGATGGAAAGTGTTTCAATGTTATCAGATACTCTGACAATATAGTACCCACTGCTTTTTTGATTGCATTTAAAATATGATTTATTTACCCAATTAAAAACAAATGAGATTGTTGGGGAAAAAACTGTTTTGCTTGCAACCACTGGTCTTTGTGAAGTAAATAAAAATCGAGATGTTTTAAAGCAACTGTGTCCCCTTGTCCACGTTATCAAATGACACCACAATAAACAAAACTTAGACCACCTTAGAGATCAGTATTATTCTATTTTTAGACTTCTATTAAAACACTGTTATACAGAACTGCAAACAATCACAAATGGCTTCTTATATACAGCAGGTATATATTATATACACATATAATTGTGTTATATCCTTTTGCACAACAGTTTGGTAGTTGAAGAAAAGAAATCAATGATATTAAAACAAAGAGAAATTTGAGGCACTCCTCTCTTGAACACCACTCTGTTCCCAAAACAAATACACACATCTTTGAAATATACATATTTTACAGTATTTTAGAAAATGGCTTCAGATTTGTTATTGAACCGTGTTACAGTGCTTTTAAATATTCAATTTTCTAATCAGTTGTAATCCAAAATATGAAGATTATCACTGATATTTTTGTTTTTACAATTCCTTTTTTCAAACAACTGCAAGAGTAACGATGAAAAAATTCGACACAATGGGTAGGTAACCTTTTTTTTTTTTTTTTTTCATGACAGTTTTTATGGGCTGGATCAAAATGGCATATTGGCCATACCTCCAGGGCCATAGCCAATGGGACTGTCCAGAGACATTCCCCGCTGTCTGAGAGACTGGGGCCCCATCATACCAGACTGTGGGTGGGGAGGGGCCATCATCGGACCCTGAGGGGACATTAGAGGACCCTGGGGGCCAAAGGGATCCCCTGGAATTGACATGCTTCGCTGCTTAGCCTGCATCATCATAATGTTTTGCTGTGCCATCAGATTGTGTTGGTGCTGCTGGGATGACATCATGCCAGGGTATGGATTAGAGGGATGGTGGAGAAGACTGTTGGCCATCATGGCTTGCTGTTGCTGGAGTTGGTGCTGCGGCCCCATGCCTATCCTTCCCATCATATGCCCAGGGGGGCACATTGGGCCCATGCCTCCACTAGAAATCATTCCCCTAGAGCTCCCCTGAAGAATACCCATGCTTTGGCGTATTCCACCATGTGAGGGGTGAGGTGGCAACTGCTGTTCAGCCATCATGTTCTGTAGGTTTGCTATGTGGGGGTTGGATGAAGGGCCGGTACTGTGTGGAGGGCCAGAAGAAGACAGCTGCTTGAGGAGCTGCTGTGGAGTAGGTTGCTGGGATGGTGGCCCCTGATGTGGATTCTGATGTGGCTCACTCTTAGGGAAGTACTGAAGAGTGCTACTGGGTTTATCAGAAGGAATGATACGGGAGAGGTCAAACTCAGGGATCCCTGTGTGAGACGGTCGTATGACTTCACTTAGGTCCGGTCCATCCCCCATGGGCAAAGAGGCGAATGACTCCGAGGGGTGAGAAGGGCGTTGGTGAGGATGGCTTTTGCTAAGCAGGTGTAACTGCTGAGGTGGCAAAATAGCCTCATTAGTCTGAGAGAAATTCTGTGACATTCCTCCAATTGGTGAGTGCATGGGCCCATGAGATGGTGGCCGCATGCGGGGAAAACCTGCCATCTGGTTCTGAGATATGGGTGAAACATTACAGGGCCCCAGTCCGTCAGGGGCTCCTCCTCCCATCATGGCAGAATTCATGGCAGGCATGCCCATTTGGTTTGGGGAAGAAAGCACAGGTCCTGAAGCATCATGGGACAGGTGCTGCTGACTTTGGCTTACAATACCCATGGGGCTGTGTGGATCACTGTGGGGCCCAATGGAGCTCTGGGAAACAAGTATCTGGGAGGTCTGCGGGTTCCCCATGTTTCCTGGTGATAAACCCAACATGTGAAAATAACACTATTAATATTTAAAATATATCTTTTTCTCAACACATTAGACTTATGAAGTATTAATTGGAATTCAGGGTACAATAATATGAAGGTTTAGACTAGCTGACATATTTTATAGGCAAAGCAACACAGATCTAGGAAATAACACTTCATTCATTCAATATTTCTCTAATGGCATGGAAATATCAAAGGACAAATAACAGTCACAGTGTGTTCTTGTGTTCATACCTCCAATGCTGACACCAGATAAAAGAGGTCGATCTGGCAGCATCTCATCATCAGAAGTGGCAATTGTTTTGATTGCATCGTGATAGAGAGGAGTGGAACTAGGCATGGCATACTTGGACATCTGAGACATGATGAGAGACAAAGGATTCTGTGATGGAGGGGCATCAGGGGATGAAGTAAATGGCATACTAGGATTCATAGAGCCTGGCTGGCTAATGGGGGTAGAGTTGGAACTCCTGGGGGGAAGTGATTGGCCTGCAAAGAACATAAAAAAACAGTTAATGTTGCAGAAATATGAAGAACAGCACTCATAATTATCAGACATTAGAGATCCCAGCAGTGTGTTCTGATTGTGTTGTGTTCAGAGTGTACCTGTCTCATTGGAATTACTTCCTCCGTTGCCCACTACTCTCCCACTTGTTGGACCACCCGGACTTGGAAGTGCTGTTTTAGGAGACGGCCACCCTGGAGAGGCCACAGCCATGGCAGGGGATTTGAGTCGTCCAGGAGAGGCAGACGGAGAGTGCAACCCAAGGTTGGAAGACCCCATTATCTGAGGAGACTTCATGGAAGAAGAGGAAGGAGTCCCAGCACCGGACGCGGAGGGAAGAGCGGAATGATGCCCTGCAGAGGAGATCTGAGAAGGAGACTTCTGTCCTGGAGCAGAGGGAGAAGGTAGAAGAGGCTCTTGGTTGAGGGATGGAGATTTAAGCTGACGGGGAAGAGGCACTGCAGGAGAGTTCAGTGGATGAACATTGATTGATAGGTCAGAGGGGTGCCTAGGACCATGATCCGCTCCCCTCAGGCCTCCAGTGATCGGCATATGACTAAGTCGTGACGTACCCCCCATTTGATTAGAAACCTGCTGGTCAGGCCCAAACATCTCAGGGCCAGGTTGTTGAAGATAGGGTCCTTCCACCTGTCCTCCAGGGAAAGGACCTTGATTGGGAAACTGAAAGTGACCATCTGGTCCTGGGATCATTCCCTTATTTCCTCTTCCATTTTGTGAAGCTCTGATTCGTGAAATCTCTCCAGGACTAAACATTTCACCTAAAGGCCCCCCTCCTACAGGACCTCCTCGGAGCTTCTGAGATAGAATCATATGCTGTTGTTGCTGAACATTTATCTGTGGGTTCATATTCATAGAAAGGTTGCTCCCTAGAGGAGAATCCACCAAGTCTCTCATCTGAGGACCCCCTCCAGGAGAGCCCATAATGTCCCGTGAACCAGGAAAGTCCATAGAATCACCTCGCGTGGAGGGAGGACCCCGGCCCATTCCCAAATTGGGGAAGTCAGGGCCCCCAGGATTATCTGTCATTCTTGAGCCCAGGTTGCCCTGTTGCTGCTGTTTAGCTAATCGATCAAGATCAAACCTAGTAAGTCCCTGCATCTGCCGTTTCTCCATGATGTGAAACATTTCCTCACGCGTCAAGAGATGTTCTGGCTCACCCTGCAAGTGCTGAGGAGGTCCACCTGGGTAGCACCCATGAAAGGGACCCCCACCACCCATATTGTTGGGCATATCATCTAACCAAATCATCCCTGGCCTAGTGGGCCGTTGGGGTCCTAGACCCTCCATGGATAAAACTCCCCCTGGACTACCAGGAAAACCCCCTCCCCCTGGTGGACCTCTCTGCATCTGTCCTATGAATCTAGGACCACGAGGTCCCTCCTGGTGCATGTCCATAATTCGTGCATTTCCACCCATTCCTCCTCCCATCATATTGCCAGGACCCCACTGCTGGTCTCCAGACTTGCTGTGGTAGGGAGGAGGGGGTCCTCTCATCATCACGGGACCCCCATGCATGCCCATTTCAGTCATCATTCTAAAGTGCTGGGGATGTGTGGTGGGTTGCATTTCCTGTTGTCGTCTCTTCTCTTGGTAGTACTCTTCTTGAAGTTTCCTCCATGCTATTTGCTCTGGGGTCAATCCGTCTGGTCCAAGTAAGGGACCCATGTCAATCCCAGGTGAAGACAGCTGGTGATGTTGGTGTTGTGGTAGGTTATGATGAGAGTCCATTTGAGGGCTTTCAAGGGCAGGTCCACCCAGAGATTGTGTTTGAGAAATTATGGACTGGAGGGGTTCTTCATATTTCTTCATTGCTCCCATTGGAGTCAAGGCTGACGACACCATGTTACCACTACTGCAATTTCCAGGGTTATTAGTGCCATTTTCACTATCCTCAAGAATAACACTCCTGTCAGTATTGTTGTTATTATTTAGGTTGGAGGGATTATTAGTAGGATTGTTGTTAGAGCCTCCTGTGTCTGCAAGGCCTCCACTTGCTCCACTGCGTAGAAGCAGCCTCTCTATGTCTCTCAGCGTCTGCAAAGAACGCTCTCTGTGTTCCAGCTGCTCTTTGGATAGACCATCTGTGTTCCCTGGGCCACTCCTCTGGCCTGTATCACTCTGTAGATGTGCAGATAGGATGGAAGGACTCCCTGAGGGAGAAACAGTAGCAACAGGAAGGGACATACCCCCTCCACTTTCCCCATCCCCATTTCCTAGGACTGGGCCTGCAGGTGCAGGTGTGCTCCTTCCCTCTGATCTATGGGCGATGCTGTTATTGCTCGACGCTCCACCAGGTCTAATCTGAGAAGATTCATTATCTGAGTGTCCGGCTGATGACGGTGTTCCTGCAGGATGCAATGGGCCTCCAACTCCTGCAGAGGATGGCTGAGGAGTTCCACTTTGGGATTTAGGGGTGCCTGTGTGTGGAGAGCTGCTGGAGTTCACCTTCTCAGATAGATTAGGAAGCTTCCCTGATGGGTGGCCCTGTGGCAGACAAAAATGAGGAAAAAAAATAGGTTCAGGCTGTTAAAAAATGCTGTTACAATTCCTACAGTTATATTATTATCATGAATTGTTATCATCATTATCATTGTCATCATCATTTTCACCTTGATTACTTTATTATTATCAATATCATCTTTCTATTTAAAATAATTTTCCAAAACAACTCATAGTGCACTTCACTTTTTTGGTGAAAACATTCGAAGCAGCAACAACTGCTGATGAAAACAGGAACAAAGAAGTATTTGAGACCAAAATAGCTAAACAAATTACCCTTCCCACATGCACCTGTGGTCTTTACAGAGGAAAACACTTTTAATCTACCATGATACAGGTTTGACAAAAACATTAAATTTTGTATGAATTGCCAGTGACCTGTAAATGTCTGACCTGCTCCAACTTGTTGCATGGAACATTTTGCTGGTGAAACAGAAGGATGGAATCGGACTGTCCTTTCAACACTGCCTCTGCAGCACTGTCAAAGTAAAATATCAATATTACAAATTAGACGAACACTGCAATCCTATAATTCAGTTTTGAGATCTAAAAAAACATATGCAAGTCTATTGGTTTATAAGATGAACAAAATGTAGACATCTCTACTTTCAGTTAATGGAAATAACTTCTGGCAGGTGAATTATTGTTGGATTATTGCTATTAAAAAACCTTGCATGTCAGATCTGTACATAGTTCATACCTGTTGGCTAGGCTGGTTGTGAAAACATACACCACTTGCTGTGAAGACTGAGGTGGCTCTGGCTTTAACCCTGATCCCACTCCACAACTCAGTACAGGACCCACAGGTTCAGACATGGGCCCTGAAGACAGACGATCAGGAAGCCCCTGGATAGGACCTGCAAGCCCTGGCTCCCCTGAAAAAAATCATCAGCACAATAGTTGAATTAGTCTCAAATGATATATTGGTGTTTACTTGCAATACCAGTACATCTTTTTGGCTACAGCATCTTAACACTAGATGGAGCTAAACCACATGTAAAGTCAAATCAGTGGAAAGGGATCATATGGCATTCCAAGCTCTCATCTTCTTCCTTTCAGTGTATGTGTGTACAGGATGTGAACAGCTATGGATAATTTATGGCTTTAACCTGTTGTTTTCAATTTCAAATTACAATTGAGAAGTGGAAGGGGATTTGTACTTAATTAGTACACCATTTGTGACACCATTTGTTATTTAGGGCTGTTCTACATTCACCCTCTATGTAAACAGACTCACGGTGGGTTGCAGTGTGTGGCTTGTCTTCATCTTCCTCCGTGTCAGGTCCAGAGCACCATTCACCTCCACTATATGGCTGTTTCTTCTCCAGAACACAGCGCCGCTTACTCCGCATAACACTCTCTAGGGGATAAGACACACATCAACATCTGGATAACAACTGTCATAATACTCTTCCTTTAAAAGGTTTTACCAGTGTCTCTGTTTTTATTGTTCACTGCTAATGGGCTCAACCAACCACTGTATTTTCCAGAGCTAGAGGCTACTGTACTTCTGTGTCTAATGCACTTTGTCTTACAAGTTATTGGATTCCAGCTTACAGCTGCTTTGACAAATGTAATCAATCACTTTAAATCTGAACATGATGTTAAATGCCACAATCACATGAAATCTATCATCAAATGGTCCATTACAAACAGTAATTAGCGATGTTTGGAAAATGTACTATAGTCATGTCATGTAACATTATGGACTATGTTGAACAGATCAACTCCCTGCAAGCCAATTTAAATAATTTTTGAAAACACTGGCAGCCTGAGAGGTGACACCCAGGCTCATGCAGTAATATGTGAACCATCTCTTTTGCATACATGCTCCTTCAGCTGTGACTGCACTGTCATGACAAAGCAACTATAAAGCTATAAAAAAGCAAAAGAATATGATAGAAAAAAGATAATATAAAGTGAAATTAGTTAAATAAGCAAACTGAGCCAGCTTATTAATGTCAATTAAATGAACTAAAATATTAAAGAAAAATGACACAACTTAATTATCAACAATACTTACAAGTAAATATTAAACAGTGCAGTCATTTGCAGTTCTGTTCATCTTGGGTTTCGGTTTTCCTTGCCACTGCATTTTGAAACCGTAATCACAACAATATGCCATGCATTTGACTCACATTTGCAGATGTTTTGAGAAGCATTTTGAGCTTCTAATGTGGTGCAATTATAATATCGTGGATTAACATTCACACAAGATAACTACTGTTACAAAAAAGGCACAACTAACTTCTGACATATTTTGGCAAATGCAGCTGTGGGGTTTAAAGTCTTAATGGTGACAGGAAAGAAGAATACACTAGCAATATCGTTGATAAATGTCACACATTTAGAGAAGCTATATAAACAAATCAGTGAACATTTTTCAGGCTCATAACTCAACATCTTACTGACTTTGTGGCAGAAAGCTTATAATACATGAGTTTGGGTAATGGCAGACTTAAAGGACCAGTGTGTAGGGTTTAGTGGCATCTAGCAGTGAGGTTGCACATTGTAACAAACTGAATGTATATAATTCTACACACTGTACCTTTAATAGACTGAATGTACAGTAAAGGAGGAAGGAAGTTTGGAGTGACAGTGCAGAGAAAGGACAGCAGAGGGAGGACTGCTACCTTTCAGAGAGGCAGTATGAAAGGGCTGATGTCTCGTTCTCTGTAAATGTTTTCGTTGCCAATAGTAACTAGTTTATCTTAACAAGAAAAATCAGCTATTGAGCCGTGTCTTCTGCCATGTTCAGAGTATTTGTCACTGACCCCGTTCAGGTTTAGCAGCAAAGTGATTTGAAGTAAAGCGAGGGGAGGCTTGCATTTCATTTCAATGCACTTTTGTTTTTCTACGGGCAGAAATTAGATCACAGGGAATGACAGAGCAAGAGAGAGAGCGAGAGAGAGAGAAAAGGGACGTGTGTGTTTGTCTGTGTGTTAGTGGGTGGGCGTGTGTGTGTGTGTACGGAGGGGGGCGGGGGGTCAAATGGAGCAAGAGGAGATTTTCCATCAAAAGACCCACCCTATCTTTCATTCTCTCCGTCTTTCAGCTTTTACAGCTCTATGTGGGAACCACACCACTCCCTCTGAGTCTATCAAGGTGTGTGTGTGTGTGTGTTGTATTGCCATCATTGTGGGAATCAATTTAAGTTACATACCTTGGAAGTGAGGCCGGTCCTCACTTTCTCACACTCTGTCAAAGGGCCTTTTGAGGCTTTAGACTTGGTTTTAGGGTGAAGGTTAAATTGTGTTTATGTTCTAATTAGAGTAAGTGTTTGGGTTTAGCATTTAGTTGTGATGGTTAGGGTTAGGGGCTGGGAAATGCATTATGTCAATCAATGTCCTCACTAGAATAGCTATACAAACATGTGTACGTGTGTGTGTGTGTGTGTGTGTGTGTGTGTGTGTGTGTGTGTGTGTGTGTGTGTTACAAAGAGGAGGTTCAAGTCATGTACAGGAAGCCCAGATGAGTTTCACAAATTCATATAAATGTCATCTGCAGCCATAACACTCACGTGAACACCTAAAAAAAAACCCAATAGCAAACAAATGCAAATGAAACACATGAACAGTGTTGACTGAGACACTCATCAAATAGGAACTTAAAGTCTTTCCACCCACTCAGCATCTCTTGTTTTACAAACAACAACAACAACCTCTCCAGGCTTACTAAATTTTCACAACCTCATGACCTATCTCTGTCTCTTTACAGACACTACAGAAACCCTGATGCTTTTTCATCTAAGACACGTCACTGCAGCGCGGGCATGGCACAACTATCAAAAGCCAGGGGGAAATTCTGACGCTTCACTGAAAGGTCAGGGCATTTCAGCAAGAGAGAAAACAAGTTCTTCTGTCCTCTCAGTCCTTACATTCACTTCCTGCTGTGGAGGAGGTGAATGCTCGTAATCTTGTATTTCGGGTAAAGATTGGGCTGATAGGAAGGTAAAGGAAGTGAACTTCTGCATACTTCGAACAGAAACATACAGTCTATATGTCCGACACTCTGACTCAGTTTTCTCTGTACATGTGCACCTTACCTCCTTTGGCATCTGTCTCCAGGGCTGGAGGAATGGCATTTCTTGAATCACCAGAGTCAATGGAGACACTCCGCTCCCGCTTCGATTTGGTTTTCAGCATCCCTCCGACGCTGCTCACTGATTGGCTGACAGCCTTCAGCCCAGGGTTGCCGGGAGAAATCTGGTTGGTTTTGACTCCATGGCTCCCAGCACTTACGCTCTTTGGACCCAGGTGACCAGCAGTGCCCTGCTGCTGCTGAGCCTGCTGGTTTACACTGGCTATTTGAGATCGGCTGTCACCGGTGACCTGCTTGCCATGATTGGCTAGATTATTGTCTGGGTGCATTTGATTGGCTGGTGATTGAGGTGGAGGTCTGGTATGGAGAATAGTTGTGCCTGTCAGCGGAGCTCACATTGCTTACAGGCAACACTGATGGAGAGAAAAAAAAAAGATAATCAGCACTTCAGAATAAAACTGTCTATCGGGCCTTGAAAGTTGTGTTTTAAGGCAAATTCAAATTAATTTAAATTCCTCCACAAGGCCATATCTGACTTTGTGACTTGAGAAATGTTGAAGAAAACTTGTACTTGACTATAAATTATAAATACATAGCTTCATTGAATCCATTTCAGCTGAAAACAAACTCTACACTGAGCCTGTACTGCGTGGATGATTGGAAACACACTTTGGTTCCAGGTTAGGCTTTAAAACGGCCTGTTCACTCACCTCATCTCACCCAGACGCTCAACTGACATACTGCCATGTTGCTCTCCAGGACGCTTCACTGACCACACATGGACCTGAGGGACAACAAGAAAGTAATATCATCAGTGGAGGCAGATAGCAACCTTTACAGTCAGTGCTATCTGTTAGTGTATGCTTTCTCAGCCGGTGGGTCAACATCAACCTCATGAGCAAAGAGAGAAGAAGCCACAAGATTGATAAGGGAGTAAGGCCAGAGACACTCTGATGTAACTATCCCTTTAAGGGAAAGAAAGCAAAGAATGAGTTAGAACTAAGGGAGGGACCTGCAACTCAGAAGTAGCTCAGCAGCCTTTTAGGTCCCTCCCCCTACCAAACACTTTGCAAACCACAAAAACTCCACCACACATTCCACAACAGTGTCTGTAGCAATACCTGTCTCTCCCTCACTCGCTCGCTCACTTACTCACACAGACTCATTCTCTCAGTTTCACACATTTTGAGTTTAAGCACACAACTTATTACTGGCTCATGATACAGTTTTGTTTAGGCCTATTTAGACACACCACCAAACCTTGAGGGTTTATCAGCATTACCCACATTTGCCTTTAATCCATTTTAGTGTGACCTGAGAGCCCAGATGACGAAGCCTATGCCTCACCTCTCCACGTTCTGCTTCTTGTTTTACTGGTAAAGTTAGAGGATAAAAACTGTTTTGAAAACTGTGCAGGATTCAAGCTCAACTTTTAGAAAAGTGGAAACTTCCCTGCACATACGGCTTCATTCAAGCTGATGTCACCTGGCTGTGTCCATAACCCAAAGCTACTGATTTTAACCTTTGTAACTGGGGTGCACTTCTCCGTGTGTTGAAGAATGTCTTTGCAGTCCAAAAACTGGTTGTACGCATGTTTCTACACCATCTATTACACAAAGGCTGCTTGTGCACAGAGCATTAAAACAGTATTTGCAGGTCTCAACTAGACCCTTCCACACCTGTTGCTTGTGAACAATAGTTGCTCAAAACAGTCATCATGGGCTGTTCAAAAACATCTAGCCTAGATATTTGGCTGACATAATGCAGATCTCGTGTAAACATTTCCACTGGTTTCCATTTTTGGCAGATGACAGTTCTGCTGTTGCACACCGCATTTTCAGACAGGTCAGCTGTCCCCGCTCTAACAGAACCATCTGTACCACTCACTCACCTTGACAGGTAATGGTAAACACAATGCTGTAATTAGTCATTAACTAACGCCGGCTCAAGACAGCACAGAAAGGTGCCTTGTTCGCTGGCTGAGGCCTTCATCATTCATTAACTCAAATGGGGACAGTCAGACGTCGCTCCTGTTGACAAAGTGTGACTCACTCGCTTTGTGCAACACAAAGTGGACGCAGACTAATCACACAGTGAGTCGTTGACCTTCGAGTGGACAATTAAGAAAAGATAGGCCTATCTAAAGTGAATCTAGTAGATATCAAGGTGTCTGTGACATGATCAACAAACTGAAAAGCCTGTAGAAGTCATATGTATCTAGTTTGTGCTGTTACTTTGAAGCGGGTACAAATCATTGGGCTGTCAAGTAAATTTTGTGTCTTGCTTTAATATTTTCTAAACCTGGAGCCAGGCCTAATAATACCATTATCCCCACTCACTGCCGCATGTATGGAGGCTATATTTAAAGTCCCCCTCCAGTCAAAAATATGTTTTTCTTCTTGTTCCTACACTTAAATGTTTGAGCTGCACTGTGCAGAATGATGTTTGTGCAGAGTTTGACACTGGAAAGCTGTTTTAATATTTATCTGCGGACAGTGGAAAGTTCCTCTGTGCTCATTGAAAATCCAATTTTAGGGGGTGGGTCCACAAGCATTATTTCTGACAATGTGACTGTTTTGGCGTAACCACTGTTATGTCCACTGATTTGTGGACTCATATTTTGAAGCCTCAATTTGGCATTTTGATTGTCGCCATCTTGGTTTTTAATAAATAAAATGTACTTACTGGAAAAACTGAACAGCTGACTCTATGGAGGGTCTTTTAGTACAACCAAACGCTGAACAAGACTTTTTAGTCGACCAAAATGTTAGAATTGAATTCCCTGGACTGAAAACATGCTAAAATAGTGACAGCTATGCAAACACTCATATTCTAATCTGGGGTGACATTATGTAATATACGTAACCAATGTTGTCACTATGGTAGCCACTTGTCAATCACAAAGTAGCCACACCCCAAAGCATACCCTGCTTTATTGCTTATTTTACTCTAAATGGGACCTTAATGTACAAAATGACTTCCATACAATCCAACTTCTTTTTACAGTCAGCGGAGTCTTCCCCTGCTAGCCATTAGAGAGAATGCAGGTTTGAGTCACTTCCTCATTGACCTCATTCTTCAGACCTGGAGCTTCCTGCTTGTTTCTGACATCACAAATAATTTAGAAGCCAGTCCTGGTCCAATATTCAACTTTCACAAGTGTGATGTTAAAACTTGCAGCCAACAGTGCATATAGACTGAAAATTAACTTTACAGTGAAGTAGGAGACAGCTTGAGTTCAGCAGTTAAACTTTGGAAATGGAAAATTCATATTAATAGATTCTGAATTTCTCAATGAGAGAAAGAGTAGATGTAATTTTAAGGATTTTAACAAGATAATTTAACTTTTTTTCTGGAATAACCATATCAGAAACAAATAATTATTCAAAGTAGAATATTTTATATACATCTTACAACACATCTAAAGGGATCCGTATATTGCAACCAGCCACAAGAACAACACAACTGTGATAGTCATTACAGTGACTTTGAAACACGTACAGCCCTTTTCAGAGGTTTTATATGGTTTTTAGATTCTGTAAAGTAGGAAAACACCAATGTATGAAAAGGATTACAACTGTTCAAACTAATCTGCCCTTCAACAATTACGGCTAAACAAGGAGCTGACATGACATGGCAATTTTTGGTTAGCACATTAATGTTTAACTGAACTGTTATGTGGTCACAGATCTCAACAAAGCAGGCTTCTCTACTCAAGCCAAGATATTCTATTTGAATAGAGGTGTTTACAGGCCTTGACAAAATATTCTCTTTGGAAGAGTCTCCAGACCTAATTTGTGTTGCAACATCTACAGAAAAGTACTACAGTATACACAAAGACCCATGAACCATGACTGTTTATACACCATTTACAGTATTGTGCAAAGGTTTAAGGCACTTCAAACATTTCGACTGTTATCCATAATCCAGAGAGGTGTCTGATTGGTCCCAAATTTAGTCTGCAGCATGATGATGACCCCAAATATTCAGCCAGAGTCATCAAGCACTATTTTGATAGACAAAAGGAACAAGCAATCCTGCAACAGATGGTATGGCTCCCAAAGAGTCCTGATATCAACATCATGGAGTCAGTCTGGGATTACATGAAGAGGCAGAAGCAGCTGAGGCGCAGAAATCCACAGAAGAACAACTGTGGCAACTTCTCCAAGATGCAGGAAACAACCAACCTGCCAACTGCTGCTGTTATAAAGACAGAGCGTGCTCACATCATGTTATTGATTTCATTTAGGTTTATTCTGTTTACTGAATTTTATATGACATTGATTAATAAAAGCTATTCATGGAACTATTTTGAAAGCATCCGCACTTGCTTAAAACTTCTGCACAGGACTGTATTTCAGATTAGACATGAGCAGGTATTACGATTTTTCTAAGTAATTTGAATCTTCAGGATATTAATTTAAGGGCATATTAATACTAAAATCATCTTGATTACACAGAGGTGATAATCTTTACTTTGAAACTTCTTAAAAATGAGCATGACCTACTTGTATATCCTATTTTATCTATGTAATGCAGATCAGTGAACACGAGCAATTTGCATTTTGTGCCACCACCTCCCATTTTTGTTTATAAAAAGGCATAGACAAATCAGACACGCCTGGACAACCAACACTGAACTTAACTGGTGTCATCTGCATTCAGTACATCCTGATCCCAAGACGTGAACATAACAAGACATGTAACTGCTAAGTTTGAGAAATGATTAGTACTTAATTATCTTGACATTTGAATGATGAATTAAATCAAATCAACCTGGCTGCTATGCAATTAGTTAGCAATAAAATCAAGGTTGTAAAGCCAAACTTAATGTCCCTTAAGGGACGTGTTCTCCATTTCCCATCCAGTCAAACTGTTGCAGCCAAAGCAGGTTTTAACATTCATGTTCAGTCTAGCTATGTTCAAGGTTGCTGCTCTTCATCTGGTCTTAAAGGCTACAGCCTCTCGTATCAAACAGGGTTTCCTGTTGTTTTCTCATTATGGTTTAACAACTGATCAGCGGCAAGAAAATGCATATTGCACTTCTTTACCAGAGCCATTAAGCCATTTAACCCTTTCACAAACAGTGAGATAAGTGAGAAATTGTGGTAAAATGATCATGAGTCTTTAAAGGCATTCATTTCTTGCTCACTGTTATCTGGGATAGGCCCACGACGCTGCAAGGATTAAGTGGTTATAATTAGATAACAGCTGGATGCATGGATGAAATTTGATAAAAGACCTGTCTTACTGTGCAAAAGTGCATGCTGACGCAGTTTGGAAATGTACAAACACCAGTTTAGCTTGTTATGTAAAGGGCACTGGCTCCTATGACTAATCAGACATACCTCGTGTGTACAAAGACTGACTAGTCAAGGTCCTGGCTCACCCATGCTGACTAGCAGTGGACCAATTACTGACTAAAAACATGTGAAAAGGAAACCATGTCAATCCTTTCTCACAATGTTTATTTCAGCTACATTAAGGTGATATTTAACAGGTAATTCATAATAAGGTGTGACCAGACGGGTGCAGGACTACCACATTTTTTTGGTTTATTGTAACACGTGTGACTAATAGTTATGTATTGTAGCTGATATATTTTGAAGTAGCCAATCATTTATAAATAGGCCCATGCAAGTGCCTTATTAGGCAAAAAGAAAACCTGTGTTACTAATAACATTGATGATGGCTCTGATCTATTCCAGTGTCTCAGTATGCCAGTATGCAGCACACCAGGACCCTGAAACTGAAGCAGCCAACATACATTTTTATTATTATATTATTATAGTCTACGTTACTATATGCTGAGGCCCTTTATCATAGCAGTACAGTACCTGGCCACACCTGCCCAATGGCAGTTCTTGGAGTTGGTGGTCATGCTGAGTGGAAGAAGAAATTAGGAGCCTGTCACAAAACAGAATAACTGATTTATTTGATTACTTTGCTGATTAAAACCTGATTCAAATCTGGCAGCTGATCTGCAAATTAGTAATCTTAACCTAGTAAATAATCAGTTTTGTATGTGAATTAATAAAATGGAAATAATTTGCCATTTGGTAAAATACGTTTAAGGGATGTCAAAGACAACACAACATAGTCTCATGAAACTTTATAACCACAAACTAGACACCAAGAGCATTCAGAGGATGGATGGCTTTCTTAGGTATATTGACAGTAAGGGGGTTTCTTTCTGAAAAAAACAATTCTTACAGAAATCTCCAAATGTCTAAAGTTTTAATACCAAATCCCAGCATGAATGTTTCTATGGTGCTCCTTAAGGTCTTGGTGTCTTAATGTGGTATTTTGGTATTGATAACCATTTTTATTCATTCTAAACTTCTAAACAAAATCTGTGTAAATGGTATCAACCAAAAAACAACTTAAGAGACATAATTGAGCATCATGGCCATCATGTGCCTCCATCATAATGTCCTAAGCCCTTATACTCTAGGAACCTAACCAAAACACAATGTTTATTACAGATTTATTACTAGACAAACTCAACACACAGAGCTGAGCTATATCTCAAATTAATTATCAGGTTAGGGTCCCAGCTTTCAGATGATACACCACTTCTATGTGGTATATTCTGTTGACCTGCTATCTGCCCCTAAAGATCCCCTGTGTCCCCCAAAATGGGGTCTATGGTAGTGATACACAGCTGATACGGACTGACTGGAATAGTGGCTCTTACTTGAATTATCAATTTAAAATAATCTCAGTGTACTATAACAGGAAACCTCACTTATTTGCCACTTTATTAGGCAAAGATCATGATGCACAATATTCATCAAATATCCAAAATGTATCCAGTTGAGTGAATCCAGTCCAACTTATACCTGTCGATTATGTTATAAAATACACTTATGAATTACTAATCGACGCAAAACTTTGATACGGAGTAACACATAAGGATGGTCTTCTAAGTTTAAACACATACGACAATCATAGCTTCATACACTATATCTCATCTGGCACGGTTGTGTAATTTGGCCCATCCACCAGCAGTCACTGTTAGCTTTTTCAGCTCTCTGTTGACTCGCAGCAGCAGCGCATTCTTGCCTTATTTGCAAAATCTGCTCAACAGTGTATTGTGGTCCATAAAAGTTTATCTGTCTTATGCATGAATCAACATGTTGTTGTACGCTACGAACATTCCTCTCTGCAGTCTCAGTAACAAAAGCTTTTCTTTTTTAAAATATAAATAACTGTTTAAAGAAATTACCTAACTGGCTGTTTCTCTGTCATTTGTTTGAATAAACTCACAAACCAATCAACCCGACAGTTTGTGTCCATGAGAGAAACTGAACAGAAATATGAAAGCACTGGAGTGATTATATCCAAGCCCTGATGTACATCGTTTGGTCTTATTGCCTAATGTTAAACAATTAAACATGTTGCTGCTATAAAAGAAGATAAGTGAACTTCATTTGTTTTTTGTAATATCAAATCCTTCATAAATCAGTCAACACTCGTCATTTGTTTACACAAAAGGTGAGCTGTTACCTAATCAGCAAATGTGTCGGGGTGTAATATATTCTCTGTTTCTCATTTGACATTTCACACAAGTTTCAACAAATTTAATTGTTGGACCTTGTCCAGATGTGTCCAATCACTGCTCCCTGCAAATTAGGGGAAATAATTCAATGAGTGAAATCCATAGCACATGCTCTTTAAGTATAAAGCCAATTTAGGGCATAATAACAAGTACACACACACACACACACACACACACACACACACACACACACACACACACACACACACACACACACACACACACACACACAAACCAGTCCGACACACGCGCACCTACATTCTTTCAACATGAATAGAAACAAACATAACTGTTCTCAGTTAGGCTTGAAGGTTTAGATGGTTTAAATGAATTTGCTAAAAAGTATTTGCCTTTGAGCGAGGAAAATACTGATGTTCTACTTATTTTTCTCGTCCAGTGATGTTGTATTCTAAGAAACACTCGTCGGTGGTTTCCAGGTTTTCAGTGTAAATCCCTGGACAATGCTGTAAGAATAATGCAGGTCAGAATTTTTTTTTTAAAACAACATTTTAAAGAAGCTGTTGTGCCTGTGTGTGGGTATATGTGTCATTAAATAGGCTGAGCTCCCATTTAGTCCCAAAGGCCCTATGAAATATGTTTAATTTTTTCCAGAATTTCACCAATTCAATAAGAAAGCATTTAAAATGTAATTGAATGAGATGAATACACAGTAGGGTCCAATAGACTGAAACCGCTTTCCCATTGTTGGACCCTACTGTGTGTGAATGATGCAACACAACATTGCACTATTTTCTTTATCAAAGCATAGTGCTTCAACACAGAGTACACTCTCTCTCTCACACACACACACACACACACACACACACACACATTAGTTTGAAGAAGTGAAACAGATATGTAAGCACTGCGGCCTGAAGTAATCCCTCACATTTTTGTGAGTGATCGCACTGCGCGCCATAAAAAAAGCCTTAGTCGTGTCAGAGGGCCTCATCGACATGACTCTGTGTGTGTGTGTGTGTGTGTGTGACACTTTTAATTCGAGAGGGGGTGCCAGTCAAGAGGCATGTCTGGCTACTCATTGAGACAAGATGGCGCCAGGGTGCTCGGCTGGCCGTCTGTCGCTCTGCTCTGTGTTCACTGTGTGCGTAGTTTTTTACCTGTTCTGTCAAGAGGTATCATCTCTCCTCACGTATGATCGTGGAACTCTGCTTGAGATTGGAGGCTTCTTCGATCACCTTAAATTTGATAAATTGGTGAGTTCTCCTCCATGCCTCGAGGAAATCCCGGCGTTTCTGAGGCGTCCTCCCCTCTACTTTGCCCGCCAGAGACGCCGGAGAAGGCGTGGTAAACGTGGAGGCCTCCGGGTTAGGCTCGAGGCTAACCTGAGGTATGTCCGTGTGTCTGATCACTGCAATGATGTGCATTTTCTGGAAGTTCCCCTTTCCCTGCGCTCGAGGAGGACTAGAGGCCGATGGATCCGACCAGTGCTCCCTGACGTCAGCGGCTTTGACAGCGTCAGCTGTTCGGTGGACCCCGATCAGATTTTGCTGCCTCCTTCTAGCTGGCGTGCTCGAATCGGGAGACGCGGTGTGGACCGTCGAAACCTCCGCTCACTGAAGCGTGCTTCGTCCTCATCTGACACTTCTAATGTTCAGTTGGCTTTGTTGAATGTGAGATCCGTCACCAACAAAACTTTTTTACTAAATGATTTCTTTACCTCACGCAAACTGGATATTATGTTCTTAACGGAAACCTGGCTCCGTGAAGGTGAACTTGTTCCTTTTTCGGAGCTTCTTCCCCCTGGATGTAGTTTCTTCAGCTCCCCTCGCACCACCGGCAAAGGTGGAGGACTGGCATCCATATTTAAATCCACCTTTCACTGCCAGCAGTCTCCAGCTGTCAACTGCTCCAGCTTCGAGCTCCAACTCTTTGAGGTAAACTTTCCCGTGACTGTTCTTTGTGCGGTGGTCTATCGACCACCGAAATTTAACAAAGACTTTATTCGGGATTTTGCGGACTTTGTGTCGGGTGTCACTCTTAAATATGATCACTTTTTAATTGTCGGCGATTTCAACGTGCATGTCTGCTGTGAAACTAGACCTTTGGTCAGAGACTTTCTCAATCTCATTGACTCTTTTAATCTCACGCAGTCTGTTTCGGAGCCGACGCATGAAAAAGGCCACATTTTGGATCTTGTGTTGTCTTATGGATTAAATGTACAGATTACCGAAATCTGTCACACTCCCTTATCCGACCATCTACCTGTTTTATTTTCCCTCTCACTGCCTGCACCTTCTACTACGGACTCTGCCGCCGTTCGCTGTCTCCGTGTTTTTAATTCTTCAACTCCTCTGCAGTTCTCCGCTGCTTTTAAAAACTCCTTCTTGTATTCTCTGGATGATTTTGGCGACCTCAGTGTGGATGTCTGCATGACGATGTTTGATTCACTCTGCACTGAGATTTTGGACTCCATTGCTCCCATGACTTTAAAGCGTGTAAAGCCACAGACTGAGCCTTGGCTGAACGAGTCCACTCGTGCGCTCAGACGCGCATGTAGACAGGCAGAAAGAAAGTGGAAAAAGGCCAAACTCCAAATTTCTTGGGATCTCCTACGTGACTGTCTGCTAACTTATCAGCAGGCTGTTAAAGCTGCTAAAACTGAATATTTTGCCTCACTTGTCTCCGCAAATGTTCACAAACCGCAGGTTCTTTTTAATGTATTTGATTCTCTTGTGAATCCTTGTGATGCTGTCTGTATTGAGCCTTCTTCTTCTCTGTGTGAGGATTTTCTGCAGTTCTTCATCAATAAGATTTCTGCTCTTAGGTCCCTGCTTCCTCAGTCTGCTCAGGACCCCTCAGTTCCCACAGCAAGCTCAGCTGTTTTTCATCAGTTTGAGCCTGTTTCTCTCTCTTCACTCACTGAAATCGTGGAACACTTACGTCCTGCTAACTGCCCATCCGACAGCATCCCATCCCGTTTGTTTAAAGAGGTTTTCTGCTCAGTTGAGTCTTTTATCTTGTTTTTTATAAATCAGTGTCTCAGCTCTGGATGTGTTCCATCCTCCTTCAAACATGCCACGGTGCAGCCTCTTTTGAAAAAGAAAAATCTGGATCCCTCGGTTTTGTCCAATTTTAGGCCAATTTCCAAACTCCCTTTTATTTCCAAGATTTTAGAGAAAGTCGTTTTTTACCAACTCCAAGACTTTTTAAAAAGGGCCAATGTTTGTGAATTGTTTCAGTCTGGTTTTAAGCCTCTCCACAGCACTGAAACTGCTCTGTTAAAAGTTTTTAATGATCTTCTGTTAAACCTTGATTCTGGTAACTGTGCCTTTTTATTTCTTCTTGACCTGACAGCGGCGTTTGACACAGTGGATCATACAATTCTTCTGTCACGCCTTGAACACTGTGTAGGCATCAAAGGCACTGCTTTGAGTTGGTTTAAATCGTACCTCTCTGATAGATCCTTCTCTGTGCACATGGGCCAGTTTTCCTCCACAGTGGCCCCTCTGACCTGCGGGGTCCCCCAGGGGTCAGTTCTGGGCCCTCTACTGTTCTCCCTTTATATGTTACCCCTAGGGTCGATTTTTAGGAAGTATGGTATTCCTTTTCACTGTTTTGCTGATGATGTGCAGGTATATCTGCCGTTAAAGGTACCTACCAGAGATTCTCTTCATGCTGTGCATAACTGCATGAGGGACATTAAAACATGGATGGACTTAAACTTCTTAAAATTAAATGAGAACAAAACAGAGGTTGTCCTGTTCGGTCGCCCTGACCTGGTTCAGGTCCTTGCCAGCTCTCTTGGCCCACTAGCACCTTACATAGGATCCCACGCCAGGAATCTTGGCGTTATTATTGATGGTGCTTTTAAATTAGATAAACAGGTCAGCTCTGTGGTCAAGTCTAGCTTTTTTCAGCTGAGGCTTCTAGCCAAAGTTAAACCATATCTAAGCCAGAAAGACCTTGAAAAAGTCATCCATGCTTTTATTACATCTCGCTTAGACTACTGCAACTCCTTGTATGTCGGCATTGCCCAGTCAGAGCTTAACCGACTGCAGCTGGTTCAAAACGCAGCAGCTCGTCTCCTAACTAGTACTAAGAAACGAGAGCACATAACTCCGGTGCTCTCTTCTCTTCATTGGCTTCCGGTTAGATACAGGATTGATTTTAAGATTCTTTTATTTGTTTTTAAGTCTCTGAATGGGCTGGCCCCAGAATACCTGTCTGACCTTATTAAACTCCATCAGCCCTCCAGAGCCCTTAGGTCAGCTACCCAGGTGGTCTTGGACGTTCCTCGATCCATCAGAAAAACTAGAGGAGATCGAGCCTTCGCAGTTGCGGCTCCCACCCTGTGGAACACATTACCTTTTACTGTGCGGACTGCAAACAGCCTCTCCACTTTTAAAACACTACTTAAAACGCACCTTTTCACTTTGGCCTTTGGTGGAGGATAGCCGCTTTTATTGGGTCTTTTATCTGTTTTATTTCTCTATATTATTATTATTTTTTATTTTTTTTTCCATTGTTTTTATTGTTTGTTTTTATTGTTTCTACTTATTTTGCTGTAAAGCACTTTGGTAGGCCATTGGCTGTGTTAAATGTGCTATATAAATAAAGATGACATTGACATTGACATTGATAAATAATATTTATAAAACAGAAAGAAAATAGCTCTGTCAAACTATATGAAACAGGAAAGCAAATTTAAAGTAGCAATGAAATATGCATTAACAGAAACCAGTACTGCTAAAACAGATAGACCACAACTTGATTCAGTTTTCAATAGGGGTCTGTGTGTGTGTGTGTGTGTGTGTGTGTGTGTGTGTGTGTGTGTGTGTGTGTGTGTGTGTGTGTGTGTGTGTGCGTGCGTGCGTGTGTGTGTGTGGTCCCACAGTCTCAGAGTTCAATCCACTCTGTCAACAGTCTGTTTTGCCTCCCCCACAAACCCCTAAATCCCTTCAGTTCGATCCACTTTCACGGACATAAAAAGACAGACAAGTTAAAAGTCCGCTTCAGGTTTTACCTCGGATCGTTGCCCTCAGTGAAACACAGACATAGACATCAGAAGACAGAAGCTGCAGCATTGAGCTGCAACAGCATGATGAGCTGCAGCAGCTCATCAGCATGAGTTGCAGCAACATGAGCTGCAGTGGCAGCGTGTCCTTAAATGACACCAGAACATGTTATAGACTGTAAGCATAGCTTTTTTCTGTTCATGCAATTTAGGCACTGTGAAAAAAATGCATTGGTGCTACAGAGAAAACTCAGATTTTTTTTATAAATTGCATCTAAATTTCAGCAAATTCCACGATATTCAGCATTTTACAGTAGATTCAATTTAAAAAAAATCTAATTCTGTGTTTTCTGCATCGCGCAAAACAAATCATAGGGCCCTAAGTCCCACTGGGTCACACAGTCCTCTGTATTTTTAGAGCAAGCTGGTATTAATAGACCCAGAGAGCCCTGGGGAGTCAGGGCCAACAGCGAGAACAAAATACAAAGCCAAGTCCAAAACACAGATGCCACAGTGCTGCTCTGTGGATTCACACCAGTAAACACTGAGACGTGTTTAACAGTGCTGATGAATGAATAATGTGTGTGACGCAGGAGTGCGCACATTTACACAGAGATCCACAGTTGAGTCCTTTTTGCAATCAGCTGGTTAACAAACTGCATTTGCACATGGCGCCAGTCGAAATGGAGCCTAAGAGGAGGAAAATGTGCTTGGCCACCCCGCGCTCCAACTCAGGACGAGGCCATGGCTAATACAACATGTATGACTGTTACCAGAATAAAACCTCTGTGACGCACTAATCTAAGTTGAAAGTTGCCCTTGAAGCATCCACCGAGTTCTTGTAGTCTTTATCAATGACCGTGGTGATCTAACAGGGACAGCCAAACAAACATTTATAAATCAGGTTCACTAGAGGACATGTGCTGGGTTTAAACTGGAGGCTCAGGTTGTGTGATGGTCAGGCTGCTGGATCTTTTATACAGCATATTTAACTTTAGTAAAGACGCAATAATGTTAAAAAAGGGACACAATGAAGAAAATGAACAGCTGAAACTGATTTAGTATGTGTGACAGGCACTAGAATATAAGAATAAAAACACTTTTAGGAGTATTATAAGATTATTACAGTGATTTCCTCACAGGGCTGGAGGATGAAATGAAAATCAACACTGCAAGAATAACATAGTGATGTTTTATAAAGTTAAAACACTTCCAGATAAGGATGCATATTTGCTAATCTGACTCTCATTCATGCTTGTCATTGTTTTTCCTGAAGTGTCATCATGTCTTCACTGTAAATGACTCCTCTCCACCTAAAGCATAGTTTCCACTGAACTTTATCATCAATATGCTCAAAAATTTTCCACACTTCATCTAAATGTCTAGCCGCCATCCTCATGAATCACTGTGTGTGTCTTTTTTTTTTTTTTTTTACTGAAGAACCAAAACCAGAGAATAGCCGGGTTTTTTTTGAGGTGACGATAAAGTCCCCGATTGTGAGTCGCATTTTCAAGAACAGTTAACCGTTATAATGTTCAGTTTTTTAAAGGTTTCCCCAAAGTTTATGTCGCAGTCAACTCATAACTTGAAGTTTGACTTTTAACAGAACAAACCACATTCATCACTTAAGACATTTCTGACAATATTTATGAATATTTCACTCAACACACAACCTGCTCATGGTCTTCTGGGCTCTGGCTTCCCTGCTTTGTGTAATGTGGGCTGTGTGGCTGGTGTAATGAATCCCTTTATGTTCACACACACACACACACACACACACACACACACACACACACACACACACACACACACACACACACACACACACACACACACACACACACACACACACACACACACACACACACACACACACACACACACACACACACACAAAAGGTTTCAAACAAGCCACTTTGAGATAGAAACGCTGAGATTCTGGTGCTCGACGTACCAGGTGCCTCCTTTAACCCTTAAAACAGGCAGGAGTGAAAAATGAGATGTGAAAATTAATTCTGATTTTACTAGTAATCTCATTTTTTAGATTTTATGATTTGTATCTCCACCAGGATATGTTGAACCTATTAAAGGTATAAAAAATGTTTTATTTGATAACGAGAAGTAATACATTCATGCTTTCCCTTGTCATTAATATCATACATTCTAGTTTCTAAACTGATTTTTATCATTTCTATCAAAGTATAGACCTACCAATGAGCTTCAATTCTACCAATCCCGTTCAACCAATTCTCTTTTTCAACAAAGTGATCTCAGATCATCCAGAGCTGGGTTTTTAAATATACACAATTACGCCCATAGGAAAATAGGAAGCACAGCATTCTTTAATTATGTTACACAATTATGGAATAGTCTACCCAAAGCTATAAGAAATGTGAGCTCTGTGAACATTTTTAATTGTCTAATTTTACTAACTCTCTTTTTTACTGTTTTATTTGCTGTTGTTTCATTGTATTTTTTTCTATAAAGCACTTTGAGCTTGTATGAAAGGTGCTCTATAAATAAAGTTCATTATTATCATTATTATTATTATTATCATTATTATTATTAACTAATTAGAAAAAGGACAAGGCACATACAATTGAACAACCACCTTAACTAATCATGCTCTTAACAGGGTGTTAAAGAGTCTGTATCTCCTGATGCACATTGCCTGTTTAAGAGTTAAAAAAACCGTAATGAACTCAGACAAACGTATAAGATAAAACAACAAGAACAGGGTGTAAACTCTTACTGACATAAAAACGTGTTTTAAGTCACTGCTTTATACTTTACTTTAAAATCAACACTGCTACTGTTTGCAGGAGAAGTGCAGCCGAACATACTGTATATGAGCATTAAACTCCTCCAAAGAAAGGAAAAGCAGCTCAAGGATACAGCTGCAACTTGATGAAAGGAGTGTGACAATATACAGCAGCAGCAAAACACAAAGCTCAGCCTATTGTTGGTATAGGGAGTTTAATTTAGATAAGACCTGCGGACACAGAATACAGCAGAGCACTGCCGCTGCCTCCTGTGGTTTAAATCCCTACGGTGGCAGTGCATACCAAATATGTCTGCTGTTATGACACAAAAAAACTGAATGAAACTCCTGCTTTTAAATCTATAGTCTGCTGTTTTTCTTGACTGAATTAAACACATTCACAATTTAAAGAAACAGAATTGGGAAAATCGTCGGGAGTCGTCAAACTGACCGGCAAAACTTTACATAAATCAACAAGAATGACGACAGGCGAGCTTCGCTAAAGTTTAAAAGATGTCGAATCAGCCGCCAAGCTCCTGCCAACTCACACCGCATCCTGACATACAGCGAGCGAGCGAGCCGGTGACGAAATCTCGCGCGAAACTGTTCTGATATGCAGCGTGACGATTTTATCGCGAGTATATTCCAAACCAATCAAATCATTGAGGGGCGTAAACAAACTTCTGGCGCTATCAACAGGAAGCAGTGTGTACATTTCAACCAATAAGAAGTGTTTAGGGGCGGAACACGGCCGCGAAATTTCGTCCAGATAGAGACAGAGCGAGCTATTTTTTGAGGGGTGGGAGTCATCGCTGGACTGGGCGATGTCGCTCGCGGCATGTCAGGAAAGGCTGATTGAAAACTCATGCATTTTAAATCACTTTTTCTCGCTCGCATCGCTGTATGTCAGGATGCGACCCAGAAAGTATACTGCATGTTTGGCATTTTTTGGTCTGAAAACTCAAGTGCGGCTGTTTAGAGTGTTAACAGGTGGGGTGGATAAACTCTGTTCATGGATTACTGACTACATTCAGCCCCATAGCCACCTCTCATCTATTTTTTTTAACTCTTTATAGTCCTTGCTGTGACTTTCTCTTTTTCTCTCTCCTATCCTCCTTTCCTTCAATCACACGCTTGTTTTTTATCTCCCGACATGCGTGTTTGTTATTCTGCAGCCTGGTGTTGTGGGAATGTATCCTACAAGCATAACAAGAGGTTACTGCCGGTCAAGATCCATTTGTACATCTTAAAAAATTAGAGAGTGTGTTCAGTTGGTCCAAAGATCTGTCAGTTAAATCATGGATAAAAGATATTTATTATTTTTTTGGTGGGAAAAAAAAAGTTGATCCAAAAAGTCTATGATCTGTAAAGATCATAGACTGTCAGCCCCCCCCCCCTGGGGCTGACAGTTCTCAGATTGCTTGTAATACTCGTTGGGGGGTAAATTGCAGTGCATTGTGGGGCAGTACACAGGTGACAGCCAAAATGACTAGCGCACTAGGGGGCTGTGAGGGGGGTTGTGGCAGGTTGCTGTGGCAACATAACATGTCATGAGGCTGGGTAAATATACGCTAACCAGTAGGCGATGTGCAGAAAAGGAAGGCCTTGCAATAAAGAAAAGGCCACAGAACAAGGAAAATAAGGGAAAAAAAACAACACACACAAAACATCTAAAAAGCGTCACTGTCTTTTTGCATGCCTCACTGAGCAGTGACGACAAAAAGAGATGACCTGAGATTTACCTTTGTTTTTACATGGAGGGGAAAACATTATGCACTGTACATATAGCGTTGTACAGTTAAGCAGAAGAGGAAAGAAGAACATTTCAGCTGGAAGAAAAGAGTACATGACTACATAAAAATAAAACCATGACCAACTCTGATTTTATGTGCTGCATGTGGAGATTGCACATGCTTGTGTCATATGTGTTAAGATCTAGGAGGGGAATTTCGCTAAAAGGCATGAAAATATGGCCAGTGTACACCAAAACTCTGCCGGCTCTTCCAGACAAAAACAAGATGAATAGCTCCTCAACGGCACGGGGGATTAAGTGGTATGAATACTGCAGGCACCTAGTCGATGGTTTTTGCGACAACGAGGAAGTACTGGTTCATTTTGTACAGAGGGTCAAGGGTTGCATCCTTTCCAACACATTCTGGGAAGAAAGCCAACTAGAGCAAGGAAACAGAGCAAACTGCAGCCTCAGTACAGACAGAGAGGTGGCATTACGGCACAGAGGCAGTTGGAAACGGAAAGCTGATGGACAGCAACCCTTTTGTATGTGTCTACCAGTAAAGTTTGAAACACCAGAAAGTCTACCCCATCAGTTGTTTTGGTTTTTTTACCCAGAGGTCCAATATTATAATCAGTGAAAATGAGTCTTAAAAATGCACTCTGCATGTGCTTTATACTATATCATACAAAATGTTGGTTTGTCAATAAAGAGTATACCCTTTTTGAGCATTAAGCGCATTAACCAGGCATAACTAAAATCTTAAGTGTTGTTCTTATGAGAAGCATTAAGAAATATACTTCCTTTTCCTAAAAAAAACAACACTACCCATACTAACCATAAACTGTAACCAAAATAACTTCCCCCATCACTGACGGACAGAAAGACAACAAAAAAAGTGATATTACAGATGTGACAAATGTTGCATTCAGCCTGTAGACCAGAGTTTTAGTAATTTATAACACATTTCCAAGTGGCCAGAGTAGTAGAAAGTAGAAAGCTGCGGAGGTGCTGAGTGTCCTGGGTTCATGCAATGATGCAAGCTGAAAGAAACCTGAGATGAAACCTACACATGAAAGAAAGTTACAAGGGAAAATTTACCTGGGTAAACAAGCATAGGTGTAATTATTGCACTGGATATAAACAAGGCAGGAAATTACCTCCACATCATCAAGAGTGTTTGCACATGTTTGGCCTTTTGCTGATTAATTAACAGTATCTAGACAAGTAAACGTGAAAAAATAACCTACATTCATTTGAGAGTGCTGGTGTCTTTAGCTCTAACTAACCTTTTATTTTCATTATCAATTCATCTGCTGATAAGTAATCTTGTCTATAAAACATCGGAAAATAGTGAGAATGTCCAGTCTAATTTCCAAGTCAAAGGTTACATGATTAAAATGTCTTATTTTGTCTGAACTTCAGCCCAAAACCCAAAAACCTTTAGTTAACTTTGATGTATGAAAAAGAAAAGAAATCATCACATCTGAGAAGCTCAATTCAGCTCATTTTTTGGCATATTTGCTTGAAAAATGACCAAACTTTGAATGGTTTATCAAAATAAATATAATATGAATATAAAATAATATCTACCAACGTGTGAAGATTTCTGCATCCATATAACAGCAATCAATCATTTAGTAAAACTGGTATCACTTGCTCCAAACAGTTTTAACGTGTCCAGTCTAGTTACAAGCATGTTTTAGACCTGTCAATGATTGTATGGATTGTCATCTGCTTCGTTTAAATCATTTGGTTGGTTTGTGTGTAAGAAGCTCAGGTTCAGTAAAAGGTCAGATGTCGTACTCATGAATTAGATTTCTGCTTACTACCATAAATTGGCTGCCAGCTTTAGCCAAAAAAAAAAGCATATTGCAGCATTTTGAAATACTGCTTGAACAATCAAAAGCAGCCATAATGATTTTTGAGCAGTTGCAGCAAATACATACATAACAGCACCGTCCTGTTACAAAATCCACCAGCATAATATTAATCAAACTGATATTATATCATTTTAATGTAACGTGCAATCTGAGCCAGCATGAGAATCACTAAAACTGACCAACAAAACTTATGTTTCAACTCAAACATGAGAAATATGATACTCAGATGATGATTGGTTAGATCTGATTGGAGCTCAGGCCTCATGGTGGGCTC
Organism: Scomber scombrus; assembly: GCF_963691925.1. Lineage (NCBI taxonomy): Eukaryota > Metazoa > Chordata > Actinopteri > Scombriformes > Scombridae > Scomber > Scomber scombrus. Next base: position 22,722,811 of record NC_084974.1, read on the forward strand.
ACAGGTATCAAGCTCACAGTTTGTTTTACATCTGGAAAAGTTAACTTAATTGAATTTTACGCTTTGAGTTAACTAATACGACAATAACAACTACCAAAGTTTCAAACATATTAACAAGACGTCACAAAGACCCACAACTAACTTATTTATTGGTTGTTATGACATTTGGTCAAATCAATTTTCTTCTGTACTGTAAAACTGAAACTATCTTTGATTCAATTTACCGCGGCAACGCAATTAAGTCACATCACAGAGTCAAGCTGATCACCGCTTCACATCTCAGTGAGTGGTTCAAGAGATGGGACGTTATCTGTTATTCTCTGAGGTTTGACATAAAGAATGACGCACCAGCTGAATCAGCCTCTTAATGACAACACTGGAGTAAAGATTTAGAGATTTATATTATAGGAGATATAAAGAATAGACTACAAATACATTTACCGTATTGCTCCAAATATGTCTAAAAAAGTGATGTCATGTTATATTTGGGGTATAAACAATCACATGTTTACAGCATCAGATCTTCTGGTTGAATTGATAAAGTGCAAGTGTAAAACATGCATTATGGGTTGTTTGTAGCCTTAAGGTTAGGCTAGCAAGTGTCTTAAAGTGTGTGTTTATAGTGAGCGTGTTAGCGTCAGTCAGCCCTAAAAGTGTTTTGTTAGTCCAGTTTAACCTGCAAGAGTCTCTGAGGGCTTGTGTAACGTGTTTTGGTGCAACGGACGAAATAAATTAATGACGAGTGAAGACGAGCCCAAAGCGTCATCCAGTGTTTCTACAACAGAAACGGAACATGTCAAGCTGCCAAATACCAGTGTCACTGATGATAAGGTGCTCAAAAAGACAAACAGGCAGTCATGTAAATGCTAACAACCAGAGAAAATCATGTTTGACTGCTTCCAAGAGCCTGGTAGGAGAATGTGTGAGTATGTAAGTATACAATGATGTAAGTTACATACACAAAGTAGTCTGAGTGGTGAGGGGGGGTGGGGTTGTCTTATAGTCAGAGTTTAATGGCTATATCCACTATGCTTTGAATGGCTTCGCTAATTTGTGCAGTAAAGAAAAAAAATCAACATCACATCAGCTTTTTCAGTGACTGGTCTTAAATTCTGGTGCTTATGTCAGTTATGAACACATGAAGAAATATCTATATATTAAATGTGTAATCCCTGCTAAGAAAGTCTCAATGTGGTTATTTCATCCACACCTGAGTTAAAATGGCATTGTTGTCACCTAACTGATCAAATTTAAGCTAAAGAGCCTGAAAATGCTGCCCTATGTGTGCTTAAGGCTCCAGTATGCTTCATCAGTACTGCTTTGCAGGATGGTCGAGCAGTTTTAGAGACCCCTTCACCTCAACCCATCCTGACGTCGGATTAGGGAAGCCTGCATCCAGGACTGCAACTAATGATTAATATCATTAAATATTCACTTTATGACACAGAAAAGCAACTAGTTGATTGTCGCTGTGGCTCTAACTGCATCCGACACTTTCTGTAATTATCGGAAACCATCAATCCAAAAAACAACTTTACTTTATCCCCTTATTTAGATATTTGTCGCGCCTCTCCCCATTTTTATGACAGCTGGCTTTCCACTCCAACCTTCGAGTGTGGCTACTCAGAACGGCTATAAACACTTTCGCTCTCTGACGCGGTCTTCAACAACAAGCGGCCCTTACAGAGTGACTGAATGTATTCGTGTCTTTTAAAAAGGTTGGAGGACCAGCAGCAGACAGAGTACTTTTGTCTACAAAGACCGTATGCAAAAACATGCAAAAACTAAGCACACCGAAAGGCAATGAACCGCTAGAGACACTCAGACATTTAAGTCAGCCAGAATGAATGAAACTTGTCATAAAAAACGCTTCGCTAAATGTTTTCTGCTCAGGGATTTGGACTGTGACTTAGGCCTCTGCAGTCCAGTCCGGCTCAGTACTTAACCGTCTCAGTGTTTTCTGTCATGTGGACGTGTTCTCAGTATCACATTATTCTTTCATAGCTCACCTTAGCAGGGCTCCCGGTAGCTCACCCCAAACTTCTCAGATCACCCTGCTAGATAAGAAACACTTTGTCAGCAGCTCACCAAAATCTGTCTCTGCTTGCACCAGAGCAGTCTGTGCGGACATGCAGTGGCTGCCGCATGCTTATTCATTCAAATCAATTCTGGAAAATTTGGGTTTTCATTCATATTTAGAATACGTCAGTTAAAGCCCTCAAACTTTGCTACACATAAATTTTTGATATGATAACCTTCTCGTTTGCAGGAGGTCTGCTTCACCGTCACCTCTTCTGTCCACTTGTTTTATTCATACCAAGTGTACAGAAGTGCTTACTAAAATATTACCCTGCAGCTTATAAACTGCTGGACTAAAATAGATAAATAATATTTGGTCTATTAATCCTGGACAGATTAGAATAATTGTCTAACACACAGCTTCAATCATTATGTGCAACAACTTCATTTGTAGGAAATTAGGTGTGAGGAAATAACACTTAAAAAAAGAAAAGTACAATAAAAAAAAGGCTTATACAAAGGCCTACAGGTAGGTAGTAACTTGTCCTTATAAAGAAAAGGGGGGAAAAAAGAGAAAAAGATCAGGGAGATATTTCACTTACAGTGGAAAGCAGCTCACAGTGTACTGTATCCCTGAAAGACAATTCGGATCAAGTTGCAAACTCTGTTAGGTGCTATATATAGCTCACCAGGATATTGTAGATACACACACACACACACACACACACACACACACACACACACACACACACACACACACACACAGCATTAAACGCTTGTGGACACACACACACACACACACACACACACACACAAAGAAAGAGAAAAGCTGTAGTAGCACCGATGCTGAACAAGTTTGAGTGCATCGTTATCACAGCCACATTCAACAGGCTGAACTCAGGAATAAAAGCAAGAAATCATTTGCGAGAGCCTGAAAAAAGTTGTCCAAGAGGAAAATGTGTGCGATGCATTGAGTTAAATGTTATATGAATGCCTAAAAAATGCCTTACAAAATGAGTTATGGTGGCTGTGAACTTTAACCCCTGTGAACTGTAAGGTCATGGGGTTGATATAAATGCAATCAATCACACACACACACACACACACACCTGAACCAGTCTGAACTTTGTCCCCAAAAGTATGACACTCTAGTTACACAAGAAGAGAGACAAAAAAGGAGTATATATATATATATACACACACACATACTCAAGCTGTATGAAAGCACTGAGTTATAAAATTATATATCAACTACAATTATATCAGTGGGCTTAGACTGTCAGTAACAGATTTTGACTGCTAACTTAATCCGATAAAAACGTGTCAGATGAGAGGAGAGTTTGTCTTGAATCACACAGGGTGCAGCAGAGGGCAAGAAACCCCCCCTCCCCTCCCCTACTCATTAAAATAAACTATATCTTCAAATTACACATATCTAACTTTCCTCTATTAACATAACATTGACTATTATGAAAGAAAAGTGGGTGTTAAGTGTTCAGCAGCTCCCCTACATGCATGCCTCACACACCAGCATGCTCTTGCTTATGCTTTAAGTGACAGGTATCGTTAACGCAGGCTGTCACCTCCACTGAGCCCCCCCCCCCCTCCAAAAAAAAACTCTCAAACGCTGCTTTGGCTTGTCAGATTAGCTAGCTGACAAGGGGCTAATATTATAGTCATTTTTAACACATCTGGATTTTTAAAGCACAGGAGAGGGGGAGCACGTTAAAACATAAAGTTGAGGGGTTGGGGGAGAAAAAAAGGACCGCACTGTTGTGTTGAGGAAGGGGAAAGAGGGGGGAGAGAATTTAAGGACACATGCCCCTGCTGTGAACCCCGGCGCTTCTCAGCGGAGACTTGCTGCGCCAGCCAGCTAACTTAGCATGCTAATTCATGTCTTCGCTAGGCTATACTTGCCTGTAAGCTGACGTTGCCGTGGCACACACACACACATACACACACACATCTGCCAAAAAAAAAACACAGCCAAGCCAGCTGCTATTATAGCTAACGGGGTTTGAACTTTGTTACGGTGCTCGCTAGCGACTCGGTAAAAAAAAAAAAAAGAAAAAGAAAAAAAGAGAGAGAGAGAGAGGGAAGAAAAAACACACACAGAAGAGAAAGTTAGACGAGTCCACCTCCACACATAAGGAAGACAACACTGAAATATGCGACAGCTAGCATGCATGCTCCGTGACACTGTTTTTTTTAAAATTATAAATGCTGTTGTTACTCTACCCCATTTGGCTGGTGTGTCTGAGACAGAAGAGGCCGATGTCAGGACTGACGGCCAGCCGACATTCCCCGGAGTAGTGGCCGCCTCCTCCTCCGCCGCCGCCGCCGCCACTCGCTGTTAACGTTACCACTGCGCAAGATGGGTCCCGATCTCCCCCGTCCTGTTTGATTAAAGGGGGGCAAAAAAGGAAAAAGGAGCTGGTAGCTGGTGCAGGTTTTTTCTTTTTTTTTTTTGACGGACGGAGAAAGAAAAGGAGGAGGAGGGGGGTGATAAATAACACGGCGTGGCTTAGGTTGAAGTTTCGGTTGAAATCAGAGGACGCGTCACCTTGCAGCGGTTCATGACTCCCACTATTCAAGATGTAAAAGGGCAGGACGTTGCATTTCTCTGCGAGTCCATATCAAGCCGCTCACAATAATGTGGCCACACGGGCATCCGTATGTCACTGTACAATACTGATAAGTCAAACTGGACTGAGACTCATTATAATCACCAAAGATTATATCAGTATTTTTTAAAGATATATTTACACATGGCGGTGATGTCAACACCCTGACATTAAATTTAGTGTTGCAGACGCACAAATGTAGTCTACATTTCCTTAAACTTTAGAGACAATTATTCAATCAATCAACTGCTGTCTATTTAGTGTGTCATTTTGACACATGATTATATCAGTATTTTTAAGAATATTTTCAGTCGATGGCGAAGTCAACAAACTGATATTAAATTGAGTATTTACACATTTAGAAAATCAGATCACAGGTCTAATATACCTCATCTTACAGTACCTGTGCTTTGTTGTTGTTATCTGATTGCTTATATTTAGTTTATTTTTCTTTCATGCTTGTATATGCGTACTTATGTCTGCCTTTGTGAAGCACTTTGGTATATGGTGCAAAGTCTGTTTGCTTTTAAAAGTGATTATATAAAATAAAATAAACATGAAACTTTCTTTCATATTCAAAGGAGAAGACACAAGCTCAGACACTTGAGGTGTTGGGGGGGAAGCATTAGTGAAGATCCAGTTGTTGCGTAGAAAAAGTTGCTCTCTTTTTTAAGATGAATACTCCCTCTGGTGGTGTGGGTAGAAGATAGAAGAAGTAGGCTTGGTTACATGCCCTCAAGTGAACTTGGGGGGAGGGGGGGGGGGTATTATTGTAGATGTAGGCTACTGACTATGCTTTGAAGTAGAAAAGGGTTTGAAGTAGTAACTTATGTTTTGTTTCATACAATGTGTTACTGAAAAGGCTGATAACACATGTTTTACTCCAGCAATTGACAGTTTTGAATAATTAAGAATATACCTTTACAATGTTGGCTACTGCTTAACCCAAAGTAATTTCCATGATTAAGAGAATATGAGACATTGTTTAGGGAAGACATCACATCTCATAAACGTTGCCTAGATATTCACTGGCACAAGGATTTGCACCAGTTGCATCTCAAACCTAAAGGATGCAGATTTTTTTAGACCACCTACAATGTAAGAGACAGATTTTTTTGTGCTCAAGGTGTGACAAAGAAAGCCTTCATCTATTTTTTTCATTCAGTCGATTATTAGGGAACACCAAATAGCCTACATATGTTGAATCTATGTGGAAGGAGCAGCGATGATTTATACTGGGGAGTGGTGTGAATAAAGCTCAAAGCGGCAGTATCTGAGGGTGAGAACAAAGGAAGTGAAATTAATCACAAACCATAAAAGTGACTTGCTTTAACTGCCTGATTTGCAGACGTGGTCAAAGTCCTGAAAAAGATTTGACCACCGTCTTCATGACTTCCTCCTCAGACGAGGCAGAAAAAAGGACTAACATTAATGAGCTGAAGAAGCACAATTACACCTGTTGGCGTCAGATATCTTTAATCATTGTGTAATTGAGATTTTAATTACGCCATTTGGTAGAGACATTCGCTCTTTATTATTCTGTCATTATCTACCAAATTAGAGTGGGAATAAGCTCAGACTCAATTTAAGATGTTTGTTTGTTTAAATATCTAAATAAAAGTATTAACATTTTATCTGGTATGCATCTTGTTTTTCCTCATAGTTCTTTTTTATTTGAGCATTGTGTTTACACTAATTGCCAAACAAATGTATTTTTAATCAAGGTAGAGGTATACTTAGCTGCACAGTGTTTTTTATTCAGTAATTTATGGCTCTGGGCATCTCTCCCCCACCATACGTACCAGCCCAAAGATACTTTAAGAGTGAATGAACCCACAGACAGAGTATGCTGCATTTGTGGGTTATGATAAAAATGCAACGAGATGCTGTGAATTCTATCCCACCGTTCCCCCCCTGAGATATGTTCTTATCTGAGTCCATTATTCTCTGCTGGTATATGGCAAGCAGAGGAATGAGCTCAATTAGGTGAGGAAATGAGAGGAGAGGAGGAATTGGACCCTGGTATTTGCAGAGAAGGAAAATTAAACATTGGAGGAAGGTCAAGAGAACATAAGAAAGGAGCAGTAGGGGAATGAGAGAACAGGAGAGTGTGTGTGTGTAAGAGAGAGAAAGAGTGAGAGAGGAGGGAAATAGAGAGAGTGAGACAGGATGAGAAAGTGAAACTATGTTGTCATGGAAACTGGCATGGATCTGAAGAGCAAAACAAGAATGTAAATTGGTTTACCCTTAGGGAGTGTGATGGTGCTACAGGGAAGAAATAAGCAGGGAAATGTATTTAAGGGGGGGCCTTCCAGAGCAATATATGCAAATAAAGGGATTGGGAGGGGGGGGAGAAAATAAATTTATCATAGTAATGATGGTGATGAAACTGTGTAGTTCAATGTAATAACACCAAGCAATACATACAATACAGCAGATTAGAGCTACCACAAAGTGTTAGTAGATGGAGATAGTAGCAGCAGCGGCTGGGAGTATCACCCGTCATCTTGAACACAGCTGAACAACGTTACTTACAAATGACTAATTATAAAATGCTTTAGTTTGGGAGGCAGAGGTCAATCTGAGTGGGCGAATTACTAATGTGGCTTGGCTATTGCTGCCTGCATTTTATTTATCTATTTATGCTTAACAGATTGACATTTCATGATGAAGATGCATGTTGGCCACCTCTCGCTTTAAGAGTTAAGAATATAACATGACAGAATTCAAGCCTGACAAGACTGCTGGTTTTCTTCTTTTAAAAAAGCCCTCTTTCAACAGCTGCAGGGTGTCCGTGCAGACCCATTACAACAAACCAAAAATGAAAAAGAAGAAAAAAAGTTTTGTGTACATCATTATTATTTTCCCTCTCACCTGTTGTGCTCTTTCATGCCACCAAAGCCCCCCCCCCCCCCCCCCCCCCCCCCCCATCACTTTGCTCACACACATTCTTCTTTCAGTCAACTGCTGGAATCCCATCATTAGATTTCATTTTAGAGTCAGCTCAAGATGATATGAATGTTGCCAAGAAACTATGGTTTCCGTGGTGACAAACACTACCCATGCCATTGTGAGTAGCAATGTAGAAAGTCAAGTCCCTCACCTACAATCTCAACCACCCCTCCCTCTCAGAGTGGAAGCACAGCACACTATGTACTCAACAGACAATACACGGTGCTCTAATGTGTTTGTATCTCTATCTCTAAAATGTCACACATGATGACTTCCTGCATTACACATTTATCTGCATAAAGTAACTACATATTTCCTTTTTGCATTTGGCTGTACATCAGTTTATGTATGCATACAGTACATTATACATAATGAGACAGTAACACAGTAAGGATTGACACAGTAAGTGATATTCAAAATATTACATCTTTTGATAGACAAGGCAGACAAAATGTACCTTCTGGCACTACATTAAACTCTATACTGTACAATGAAACATAAATAAACAGTTATAATCTGTTAAGAAACAGTTATAAATACCTCAAACAGGATAAGGAGAAAGATAAACCTGAGAAAGCAGTGAAGCACAAAAGAAAAAGTGACAATAATGCATCAATGGCTGACAGTGATAAATAGTCCAAATAACCAAAACATCAGCAGCCGTGTGCAGATTTGTTTGTTCAGTCTGCCTTTTGTGTGCTCTTTTAGTTGAGGCGGGTAATTGTAATTGTAGAAAAGGCGTTGCCGTAGCGGCTGGTGAAAGACACTGATGCACAGGACCGCTTTCTCAAAACAGGTGGTTTCCCATATGGGCAAAGTCAGCAACAATCATGTTTTTCCTCTCTACTTTAATTTGGAATCATATAGTGCTTAGATGAAGGGCAGCCAGCAGCCCACAAGAAATGACAAGCTGCTCAGAGCGGGAGAGGCAGAGCATCACAGCAAGCAGAAAAGGGATGCTGAGTGGATTTTCATTGTTGAGAATCTGGACCAGAATTTGTTGTGACATGTTCCACTGCCTGTGCAGAGACGAGGAAGAGCATCCTTCAAGTCAGTCAGGAAATGTCCTCACCTGATCTGAGGGCTCGATGAATTTAATAGACTTCATTGTGTGCAAAAGGCATCGTTGTTAATTACCAGGGAGAGATGAGCATCTGGGTTCTTGTGGAAGTCAATTTAATTACCACAGTCTTGTTTGTGTTACGATCAAGGTTGTTGGCACACCTAAATACCCATGAGGCCAATACTCTGCAGTATATGGACACCTTGTTTTCTTGAATTAGGCCCAGGTAGATGGTGTATTTAAACAATGTTTTAGATTGGTAGTTTTGGTTCAACATTGGCACACTGAGAGCAGAATTCCCATTAAAGCACAATAACACAAAGTCTAATATGTCCTCTATCTCTTCACTGGGATGGAATCAATCGAATATAAGAAACCTAAACAAAGAATTTGACTAACTCAATACAAAATATCATGTCACTTCATGAATAGACCATTTTCATCAATAGGATGTGTTACTGATAGCAAGAATAAACACATGTTAATGACTCAAATATAAGTCTGGGTCTTCTATGAATAAGTGAAAGCCCTTCACAGAGGAGATAATTTTTAGGTCAAGTGACAGGTGGTTCTGGTAGGAGCTCATATTTTGGGCTTTACAGTAAGTTTGGACTGGACAAGCTGTTATAAATGCTGTAGTAAATTTTCACAAAAAACTATAACAAGTTTAGAAAAGATAACTATCATATCATAAGTCTGAGCAATGTCCTCCTGCTCATGTTTGTACAGAACATCTGCACACGTTTCACTGTGCAAAACATGAGTAGACAGTAGATGGCAGTAGAGTTACTCTGATGAATTTTAATCATGCACAGTCCCTCACCATTTCTGAAATTCACTGACAGCCTTTGCAAAGCATAAACCACAGGTATGACTCACTGTAAAGCAGCAGAAGAAAAAATTAATAGTGAAGCTACAGTCCAAGATTATTTGCATCAGACCAAATCCAGATTTTTCTGCTGTTTGTGTGGCATGTTGGCAGAGCATTCCTCAACCTCTGCAACAGTATAAACCTTTCAAGATTGTTTAGTTTTGGGTTAGTGCTCACATATATTAATCTTCTGTGGATAAACCAAACCACTAGGTCACAGAAAACATGACATATTTGACACATTTACATAAAAATGTTAAAAACTTGAAATATAAAGTTAAAAAAAGGATAATATATATGTTATTCTGTTCTTGTGGCAGGTTTAATTGAGCTTTTTGTTTCATTTTAACTAATTAATCTAATAAATAATGTCTTATCTTAATTCATAATGTCTATACTACGTCACACAGTTGCAACTGTATTTACGTTTGTGAGGGTAATGGGTGACACAGAGCAGGCCGTGCCTATGAAGTTTAATGGGGCCACATGAGGTGAGGTCCTGCACTCTTTGTGAATTGAGGCTTGACCCTAAAAAAGGTTATGGGGACTGGAGGTGTTGCTGTGACCTTTTGTAAAGCTGTGAATGTCTGGCCGTGCCTTTTCAGGTCTCAAACAAACACAGTAAGCGTATATGTACATATGGCAGTGTCTCCCTTTGAAACAGTGAGACCTCAAAACAGTCTGGATCCTATTAAATCCCTTTGTCTTTCTCCCATTCTCCCCTCCTGGTCTGTTTTTACTTTGTGTTATTCATATTCATTCCATTACGACCCTCCTCCCCTCCATCTTAAGCATCCCACAATGCATTTCGTTGAGACTGTTAGGCAGATGTTTTCATGAATACATTCTGGGTACAGAAATGGTAGACAAACTTGACACTAAGCTGGGAAGTAAGACTTCAATTTGAATAATTTGCACGTATGTATGTGATTGTTCTAAACTATAAAACTACACAGAGCTGTGCATGAGACAACCAGCTTATTCTATTGATCCAAGTAGAAATCCTTGCCCCAATCCACATGACAGAGCAGCTGGCTGAGAGTGGCCTCATCTGGAACTGCCATCATTGCTTGTTAAATGCAGTGTGCGAGCGGGGTGGGAACATGGCAGCATGCGGTCTCAGCCAATCCATAACCAGACACTGGGAACTGGTGCGCACAAGGCTGCAGGTCACAGAGCAGTTTGTTTAGCGTGTGTTTGTGTGTGGGTGTATGTGGGCTACATGCCTGCGCTGGACCTGACCATGATATAGAATCTGTGCCGAGTGTCTCCCCCAGCTCCCCTCCTTTCTCTGAATCCTGTCTATGTAATTGATCCCAGACTGGACATTTGAGTTGCCAGCAGCGATTCATATCGTTTTTATCTTTTAGACAAGCCCTCTACTGCTTCCAGATGGAGAAGGCACTCCAGGGTTCAAGTTTGTTTTTTGAAAAAAAAAAATGTAATGCTTTAATGTCTTAACCTTACCTTTACCAAAAACCATGCAGCAAGAGGAGAAACCTACACCATACAGCACGTCGCAGATTTATGTCACTCACAGTGAAATTCATAGGCAATGCAGATAATTTGTTGTTTACCTGTGATTGTTTATGTGACTACTGTGTGTGCATGAATGGAAGCACATTACAGTACACTTGTGACAGTGTTAGTGGTTAAGCATGTGGCAAAAGTATGAGCTTACGGCTTTCCTGACTACAACTCCACATTGTCATTGATGTGTGCAAAACATGAACTGCTGTAAAATTATCTGTGACTGAATTATTTAGTTTACATCTGTTCTCAGACATATGCACACATCCTAGTCTGTTTCCCTTTATTCTTCATCTTTGAGGCACATTCAACATATGAAAATGAAATATACGTAGATGTTGCTGAAAATCTGTTCTGAACACACCCTGTTCTCCATCATTTGTTAAGGTTCAGAGGAAATAACCCTCACCATTTTAAAATTAATGAATGAAAGAATACATCCGGGGTTGTGGCAACAAAACTTTATTTCTTCTCATAACATTCATTGGATCCAAATAATGAGGGAAGGAACAAAAGCAACAGTTACTTTGAAAAAAATATTGACCCCTTTACAGTCACCTTTCCCACCCCAAAAGCTCTTGAGACCTCCTTCATATACAGTAAAAGCCAGAACCCACTTTAAAATGAGCACATATCCATTTTAGAGGGTAACAGTGAGACTAGAAGAAGCAGTCTCACGCTGATGGTGGGTTTTACCTTTATTTTACATGGAAAACATCTGTACCAATGTTACATTAAGGTGTTAAGGTTTTGCCTTGTCGTGAATACTAATTACTCTCAAGCTCAGGATCTATATAGATGGAAGGCTGCTTAGCTTTTAGTCTCGAACTGTAGGTAAAAATTATGATAAACTAGCCTATTCATCAATTATCATTTGAAACACTGATAAAATACTGCAGTAAATTAAAACTGTAATGGCACAGATAAGATAAGAGATCATCTTCCACAAACTCTGCCACTGCGCAGGGAGACAATAAACATATAGAAATCAAATTTCACCACACTATGGACCCTTTTTAAATTAAATCAATTCAATCTCTCTTTATTTTGCATGTACAGACAGCGTGCAGTAAATGAAAATAATGAAATCATCTAAATGAAATCAATAAAACACAAAAATGTAATGTGACTGACCCTTAACATTTAAGATTGACAGCAACAGTTGAGAGGTATCTCCTGTTCTTTCCTTATGTGTGCTGGCAGGATTTCTTAAAAACATTAGAGCTTTATGGCTTTATGATGTAAAAATCAATTGCATTTGTTCCCACTGTTGCAAAAAGTGTTTTATTAGTCTTATTTTAAAGCGCCAGCATCTTGAATGTATATGTCAGCGTAAAAGTTCAACAATAGCTGCAGTGGTTCTGACTTGAGCCAACAGGCAGGTAAGGTAATAGACAAAGTATGCACACGTCAGTGTCTTTTGAGATTAAACAAAGAAAAGCAGGAAACAGGGATTTGGACAATCAAACTATCTGTCTTATTCCTCCTTGGTTCCCACAAGGTATTGCAGCATTCAACAAGCAAAAAGTACTACACACAAGCCATGAGGGAAATACAAATTGTTAAAGATATATGTTTGCTTCATGTAACCCATAAAATGCAGAATTGATTTGTGTGAACTGTATTTTAACTGTCTGTCTGTGCAATCACTCAGTAATCAGACATAATGTATGTTCAGTACTATACATATTTCATAATGTACATGCTAGAGCTATGAACTGCTCTGATGTCTGCTCCCAGAAAAAGAAAAACAACATAATTAATGTGTTGTCCTTTGGATTTGAGTGTAGTATACAATCTGTTTTTAAGAGAATGACAGAAGCTCAAAATGTTCTTCCTGAAACATACAACAAACTCGATCTGTAAATCAAACAACTTCATGGGGTCCTGACTAAAGCTGGGAAACCTTGCAGTAAATACTATCAGGCTTCCTCTCAGGCTGTGCCTTTTCTGCCAGTCTCGACTCAGTGAACATCGTGCCAACCAGCATCATGCATGTTCACACCCCCACTAGCACAAATTAGTGGTGCGCTTGTAAATTACACGCAGGGTATATCTTTTTTCCCCCTAGAGGACGAAAGAGTTAAACCATGTTTGACAACTGCATTACACCAGTGGAAACAAAATAGTAATTTCACTGTCATGTTTGAAGCGTTTTCGGAGCTAATTTTTGGTTATAAGGAAACATCTCAACATCTAAATCGTCGACATGCCACAGTGCTGCACTTCTGTTGAGAGAAGGTTAGGGTTAGTCAGATAATTTACTGTCGTACATCTGGTGATGAATTGGATAATAATACAAAGTGTTCCCTGAATGGTGCAGTATAAACAGTCTGAACAAGAAAAACACGGGTCACAGTGACAGTGAAATATGCTATCTGACACTGAGGGGGAAAAAACTGAGTTAGCATCTGCCTAAAGCACTTTAGCACCAGTGTTTCTGCATGTTTTAACCCATTTACTACATATCACATGCTGTACACCTAATGTTACTGCTAAAGGGTTTTGAAAGCACGTAGGACTGAGTTAATCCATCACAGCTCACATTATGTCTGTTTTTTACTGTCACATTATTGGATAGTAATGCAGGTATATAAAGCTAGATTAACTATACACATCTACACTGAATTATCTGTGTTATCATCCTAACTTTGACAAAAGTAAGAAACATTAACACTATGATGGATGATGTTACATTACATTCATTTATAGATGTTTTCGTCGAAATGGAACTTAAAAAAATGAATTCAGCCTCCAGTAACAAGAGCAAGATTTAATCAAAATGAGATTTGCATGTAGGTTATTTTTCATTATTCAGCTTTATCTCTCATAGTTATGACTTCTACAGTAATTAAGAGAGAATTATGATTAGATCACAATATATTAAAAGGTCATAATAATTATGAGATAAGTAATAATTATAGAATAGTGATATAAGATAGTACCTCTTAATCAGGACTTCATATTTCATAATTATAAGAGAGTAACATATAATTATAAGTGAATGAGTTTGAGTGAATTATGAGAGAAACACTTAATAATAATTAAAATTGGTTACATCAGTTGATTTCTTTTTTAAGTGACAGTAATGGGCTTTCATATAAGCAGGAAAGCAAAGCTGAAAAAAACACATCTGCTACACTATTATCATTAGGGCCCGAGCGGCGACTGCAAGTCGCCTGGTGAAAGCCCTATTGAAATTGTAATGTTTATTATTATTATTATTATTATTATTCCGACATTTCGTGCCCCAATTTCGCCCCTTTCCCAAATGCGAAAATGCTTATACTTTTGCACGGACGTCCGGCCTCATCCGAATTTCGATATTTTTGGGTGGTCGCACATGGTCGACGCAGAATGGCGGAATAGCGCCCCCTACAAAGTCCAAAAATGCCCATAGGGAATTTTGCTAACTTTGTCCTATGCTCACAAAATTCGGTACACATATGTATTATACCCACATATGCAAAAAAGCCTCTTGACCTCATGACCTCAACCCAACAGGAAGTCGGCCATTTTGGTTTTGATTTTTCCAGCCTAAAATGAACTCCTCCCACAGCGTTCGCCCGATCAAGTTCAAATTAGGTACGCAACATCTCCAGACCTAGCTGAGCTTAAGTTGTGCTCTGCGCATCCGTAGGTCAAAGGGCGTGTCTGCCAGGGATCAACTAACTTTGGCGTGCTCGCCATGTACATACGAGTGGCTCTCACGCCCACATACTTCATCCAATCAGCTTCAAACTTGCTGGACATGATGATGGCTCCGCCCTGAACGTCCCGATATATTAACTTCCCACGTAACCCATAGCGCCCCCCGGTGGTAACAGGAAGTGAACTTAAATTCATGAAAAATACATAGTTGACCCCATCAACTTCATTCAGAACCAGTTGGTGAAGCTACATTATGAAGACTGTGAAGCTACGAGTAATGGTGTCCAGGTGGCGACGCGGCGACCATCAATTCCTCGCCATGAAAATACGTTTGGCTTTTTGATGGCTTTATTGAACTCGTATCATCATGAAAATTGGTACACAGGTCCAGGGTGCCGACCTCAACGTCTCCATTCGCTCATAGGCGATCTCACTCGTGTCGCCCCCTAGTGGAAACAGGAAGTGCCATATTTTACATCATCATTGTGCGATTTCCACAAAACTTCACGTGTAATCACTGTCCCATCCTGAACACAACCGCTTGTGTTTTGTTACACTGTACTTCCCCCTGGTGGATGAACCATCAACCTCTCATAACTCCTTCATGCTTTGTCCAATTCACTCCAAACTTCACATGACTGATGAGTGGCCGCCCTGAACACACCAGACCACACCAGACCATATGTGTAACTACCTGTGACTGCCCCCTACTGGATGAACGAAAAAACATTGCATTTTTGGCCTCCTTCCAGGTTTTTTCTCACTTTCTGCTTCACGCCACAGCCCCGCCATGCCTCAGGCCCTGCGGTGGCATGGGTGAGCGAGGGCCCACCATATTTAATTATTATTATTATTTCTTCTAACTTTTCTTTTTACTGTTTCATTTTTTCTTGAGAATTAAATTAATCAGGCTAATCAACACTCAACGCTCTTATCAGGAAAGTTGAGTTATGAGGAAGTGGTCATACAGTATGTACGGGGAAAAACATGCAAAAACTCTGGTATGGTTGTTTAAAATTATCACTATGACCCACTATAACCTTAATCAGCCTCCTATCAAAATGTTTTAGAATAAACTATAATGCAGAAATGTATGTAAGTAAACCAATCACGCATTATGGACAGTAAATATCAGGGTCTTGATTGGCAGGTTAAATACTATATAACATCATTTGTTAAAAAGCAAAATAAAAGTAAAGGGTAATCATCTAAATCACACATTCATTTGACTCTTTAGCATCTTGTAAACATGCACAAGTTAGGTTTCTGAGATCTAATAAAGAGTTTTTAGAAGTTCATAACAATACACACATTTTCCTTTGTATCATTACCAAAGGAATATTGCCACTTTCGACCTTAATATGACAGCAGGGTTTTATAAAGCACAGTATGTAAAATCTCTAAATGAAATATTCATTGAACAAACCATTCTGTCAAGCTCACTCTCCTAATCTGATATGATGAAATTCTGGCTAAATGAATTAAACCGTGGAGAGTGCAGCCAAAAAAAACATGAAGCGTGGGATTATTGCATGTTCCTCTTCTTCTCTGCCCTCAGCTGCCATGGGAGAGTATTGAAAACAATGAGGCCTATGACAGACCACCTGCTCAGAGAGGATTGTGGGTATGAGCTACTGTACACTAAACAGCTGAACCAGGAGCAGTACGAGGGTCCCGTGGGGAGAAGGGGGCGGAGGGGGCCGGTCCAAACGAGGTGGTCTTGGTTGCAGTGGTCATGGCTGTATGTGGCATATCTGCTGCCTGGATCCTGATGGACAGTGGTCAAGTCTGTGCTCAGTACATAAATACTCCACGCTACATTAGCCGCCAAAGCCTTTCCACATGTTGTTTGCAGAAGGCCTCTATGGTGCTTAAACTCCAATCCCCATCTGGCTCTTTCCAGGTCAGCTCTTCCAGGACTTCACACACGTTCCCTGACATGGACCTGGTTTCTGCTTCACAAGAGGGGAGAGTGCCAGGCCCTCTGTAGTCCTGCGGTTTACATACACAGCCTTGCATGTCGCCAGTTCCACTCAGACCAGCACACTGTAAAAAATGACCACGCTCGAGACCTCGTGGAGCATTATGACATATTCTTCTTTATCCAAAGTAAAACTTCTGTCAGTGGACTGAGACTTCTCCTGTTGGATACAGTGTGGTTTCTCTTGTTACAGGACTGTGAATATAAACATGCTGAAACAAGTCAGAGTAAGCAGATCTTTCCACTAGTCTAGAGAGAATGGCACTTGATTCGAGTAAATTGTTTACAAAAGTTGATTTTAATTGGGGACTAGTTAAATACTCTCACCTCGATGACAGATATATATTCTTGTGTGGGAAAATAACATGTCAAAACTGAACATTAAATTCATAAACTCACTATGAATTTTGTGCAATGCAAGAGATCAGAGAGATCAGGGAACCTCTTTACTTTTGCTATGCAGCCAAGTTATATACAATTCAATTCAATGTATTTATATATACAGGCTGTTTAAGGGTACTTGAGCTCATCCATTCGACACCAGCTTCAGGTCTTCTCAGTAATTACAAAGCTTGTAATATCTGAGAGCAGTGGGGCTCTCAAGGGTTGAGTGTTTGACTTTGACTTTTACCCTGGGATTTCAATGTGTCCATATAAACAAAAGTGTTTTGGGGGAATGAATAAAATAATTGTTCCATAAATACAGAGTGTATTCCTCCATTACAAGCCTGCACATCTGTTAGTTCAACAATTTAGGAAATATGCATATTTTATTGCCAAGAAATGGATGAGATGATTACTGCTCTTGTCTCTATGGTGAATATGAAGCTACAGTCAGCTAGCTTAGCTTAGCTTAGCATGAAAACAAGAAGTTACTGCACTTGGCCAAAAGAAAGTCCCCCATAAATGTGCATATAGTGTTAATTAGTACGCTTTAGAGGCACTGGGTTTGTTACCTAATAGTAGTAATTTGTTTATTGGGACTATGTACAGTTTTAAACATAAATGTTATAATTTGATGTACTGTACCAGAGTTCACTTATAGCTCATTTTCATCTGCAGTCCCTTCATATTAACCTTTACATACTGTTCAGGGTCAAATTTGACCAATTTTTACATTTGAGATCAGTAAAAAAAACCCCAACAACGTATTTTCTTTTAGTATGAAATTTGATTAACTTAACATACCAAGATGAAAATATATTCGACACAAATTCATCCAAAATGTCAAAAATATGAATTCTTCACATTTAGTATCATTTGTTGAAATAGTTTCTCCTGTCTTATGAAACATTGGACCATTACAACCAGTGTTTTTTATATAGTTTTTTCCTCATAAAAAAAAGTAAGTATTTCTGCTGTCTGAAAGCTTAATTAAGGATTAATCTCACATTTATCTGTGACCGGTGAGGTGTTTATGAATGATTTGTGGTTCAGAAGTTTGTTATTGATACTAATTGTGAGGAAATTCTGTGACAGGTCAGAATATGAACAGTATGTGAGGGTTAGACATAACAGCACAATAACAAACAGTACAGAGCAAAAATAAAAGCAACCTATTTCCCAAACTTTTAAACGATCTCTTTTAGTAGATGGATGTGTGATGTTCTACTTTTGGTACTTGTCTCTGATGCAAATGAATTGATTGTAATATTTTAAGTATTGTTTTAGCATTTTATGTGTATTTGAAAGTGTAGTGGAGTCATCTCGCTCCCACAGACCCATTTTATTACTTGCTTTAAGAAAGCGTGAATCTAGTGCCAAACTGAACCTGGAAATCAGTCAGAAAACAAACTGTGCATTGCTGCGAGACTGCAGAGGTTATCCTTTGCTTTCCTTAATATTTTGTGCCTGTGTACTCCTGGGGCTCTTCTGAGGAGAGAGGCCCCTTCCTGCTGCCCTTGTCCCAAGGCCAGTCAGCTGTGGCTGTGCTCTGCTCTGTGATTCAGGTAGAGGCCCAACAGGGAGCCTTTTGCAGAGGAGGCCAGCATGGCAAGGTTTGAGACTATGAGATGAGAAGTGAGCCAGGAGGGAAATGGACGTCATGGGGGTGGGCCTCCGCACTTTACGAGCACAAGCCTCTGCACAGCCTTGCTTTCGTCCACTCTGCCTGCCTGGCAGATAAATGATGATAGAGCAGAAATATACCATAGGCTCACTAATATATGTTAGCCTGTCAACCAAATAGGTACAACAGCTTCGCTCCACCTCCTCGATGTGTGGTCCCTGACACAACTGTCAACTGAAGAGAAAGCAGGGAAGTGGAGGAAATCTCATGGCTGCAGCAAGCGTGAGACGTACGGAACCCAAGTCTGAGGGCTGTGGGGCACAGAGGACAGCTACAGTTATAAAGAAGAGGAAGTCTATATTGCTGGACACTGAACAACAAACAACATTCAAACAAAAACAACAACATGGTGGCTGTACAGTGCTTTCTGTCGAAGAGGAAAAGAAAAGAAAATCAGAATCTCATTAGATGATAAGTGGAAACACACATCCTAACTGTAAGCCAACAAGGACTATTTTTCTCATCCAGAGATTGGATCATGTGCTGTTAAGACTTAGTAACACATTCCATTACAGGTGGTCCTCTGAAATAAGATGTTAGCTTTGCTTTCAACAATGCCATTGGTAATGACTGATCTAATCATAGGGCACACTCAAGGAACCCACCTGTTTTGCCAGCTCTGCTCTCACATAAAGTGCAGCGTTGCCAAGCCTTCACAGTCTGGGCGGGTGGCACATGTTGGGGTGGCAGTAATGTGTTACCCAGATCCCTATATAGTCCCAGCTATCTGGGTTTGATTCTGTTCTCTCATCTACTGCCAAGAACAAAAAAAGTTGCTCAAGCTTGGCCCGGCCAGATCCACTCAATGGGGCACTGCACCTGAAAGCTTTTACAGGGCTAAGAGGGTCCAGATAAGATGCAACCTTCCGTTTGTCGCTAACTCACATCCACCAAGGCCAAGTCCCCCCTGCGCTCGACCACCATCTAAAAAACATTTTGTTTTTCAACGACTAACATTTTCCAGTTGCCTGGTCTTCTTCCTTCTCAATTTTTTAAAAGGTTGCAAGCAGCCAGGCAGCAAATCAGGCAGGCAGCCAGCAGATGTGGCAGGCCCTTGTGTGCAGGACTGCAACCCTTAGAAAGGATGTGCTTCACCAGTAAAGAATTTGGTCCGCTCCTTCTCCAACAGAAGAGGACTTACTGGTCCCATTAATGACAAATCACACATTTTCTCTCCTTTGTCGTAGCTTGGACATTACAGCTTGATGTAGCAGCTGCAGGATGGTCGTTTCACGGTTGTAGGCTAGCTGCTCTGGCACGAGTTTACTTTTTTTTTTACTACGGAAAAATTAAATGTATTACCATATGTTGTGGATGATTTTATTCCATATGTAAGGCCTAATTTATGGTCATAACTCACAATATACACTCACTTTTCGAAAGTGGGGAATGCAAATGCTAAAACCAAGTTCTGTTATTCTGTTTCAAAATATTCTATTTTTGTGCTGTTTTCAACTTATAAAGGTGAGAGAAATAATCAGTCAAGACATTTGAGGACACAAGTGGTAGAGACTGTATGAATGTATTAGGTTTTCCAAGTTTTTGGTAGGTTGTATAAACGGCTGACACTGAATCCTGCCCTCTATAGTTAATACCATTCACTGCAAGCAATTTCTATGGTCTGTCCAGATGTTTGGGTGACTGGAGCACAAATAATTTAATTGTTTCAAAAATTAAACACCAAGTTACATGTTTCCCAAATCCTCTTCTTAAATGTGTTGCTTTTCTTTCATATATTTTCTGCTGGAAAGCAACACAAACTGAGCTCTCTCTCTCGACAACCACACTGGCATAAACCATCATGGATGTTTGCCTGTGACGTTCATATAGCCAACTCTCAACGACACAGCTGGTTAGCATGGGCCTGCTTCTTAATGCCTTGCTTTAAGCTAACTCTCCACTTGAACGCTATGACCCTCCGTTCTTCTTTAATTCAATCTTTTCTCTTGCGAGATACTTCTTGGCAATTTTATCAGAAATATGATTGTGCAACGCGTTTACGAGCTTGTCAATGTTTCTCAGACACATCTTTGAACTTCTTCTCCAAGTCCACTCTGCCTTTAGAAACCATGTTGTTTTATATTGCATTTTTATTACATCTGTCTGTTTTCCAGCAGCCTTCTAAATATAGGCCTCCTTTTCCTCCCCCCACCCAAAAAACTGAACTCTAAGTCCTTACTAATTAGAGCCTTCTCCTCAGTCTGGGGTTGCCTCCAGTAAGAGCAAGTTTATGGGCTGCTTGCAAGGCCGCACAGCATGGCTGCAGCATGTTCCTGTTGCAGCGGGCTAGGGTTAGGGTTAGGAATTTTTTCACTGGTGGCTGCTGTGTGGCACCGCTAATGAAGCTCACTGTTATTCTCCTGCTAAATCTAGTCTAAACACAATTTTATTTCTTTACAACAAAAGTGTCCTATTTCAACAAGCATTTAAATATTTTGGGGACAATAATCCATAAATGAATTATGCAAAAAAAGCAATGCATTTTTAAGTGTCTGTGGGCAATACTTCCACAAAAAGCTTGGAGACGATAAATAGTTGTCCACTGAGTCATGAGAAAAAACAGTCAATCAGTAGATGACATGAATCAGTGGTGATTTTATTCTGGCAGCATGCCTCTCAAAGGGTAAATAATAACTTGCATGTGTTTGCGTGGAAGCCTCAGCGTCCATTTTCCGACCCTGCTGGGCCCTGGTTTTCATTTTGCATCGGAAGTGATGGAATATCTAAAAAGGCTATCTCCACCGGTTTATTCAATAATATATGACGCAATGGCATCATCCTGACACCCTACACCTTTCGCTCTCAGGTCTAGCCATTAGCCCAGTCATGAGTGAAGAGCTGGAGAGACAGGCAAAACGGAGCGACACTGGGGAAGTGGAAGCGTTGATGAATAATTTAAAGTGAATCGAGTGTAGTTTGAGAGAATTCTCCCTGTCAGTCCTTCAGCGTCGCTCAGTCTCTCTCAGTGTGTACAGCAGTCTGGACTGGAGAAGGAGACACGCTTTCACCACTGTTATAGGCTTTAAATAGCCTCCTGACTTGAGAATAGAAGCATTGTGGCACCAAAGAGAGTCTGAGGATGGTTCCTTATTTCTGCTTGCTCTTCTGCTGGCTGGCGCTTCCTCTGAAAGGTAAAGACTCATTGTACTTTAACTTCCTTTAAGAACAAAGGTGTCGAGTTGGAGGCAAGTCTAGGCGAGTAGAAAAACCGCTCTCTGAAAGTGCTGTCATGACTTTGTCAGATTGCTAAACTGAGCCAGAGGGAGGGTCATAAAATCCATCAAACAGGCCAGAGGCAGATAAACTATGAGTGTGCTTAATTATGTGTTGTTCATCCTCAAGAGCTGACGCAGTCCATTCCCAACCAACTGTGAGGTCTTGCGAATGCTTGCCCAAGATAGTTATTAACATCTGACACTACTGAGCCCTTTTTTTTGTGTAGAAAACAACAATAATAGCTTTTCTTTCCACACGGTGTTACTGACTCCGGCTGTCTTGTGTTACCAGGTTTAGAGATATTCGACCCTGAGGAGGTGGAATACATTCGCTCCCATGTTACAGCGACAGTGGGAAGCTCAGTAACCTTAGACTGTGGCTCCACCATGCCAACCATCTTCATCTGGGGCTTTACCAAACCAGGAGCCGATAATAATATGGCAGTGGCCTACAACTACGGCCAAGGCCCTAAGCTCCAGTCTCAGTCCAGCAGCCTGGGTCGCATGCAGGTGCCCTTCAACACCTCAGCTTTACTCATAGAAGGGCTGCAGCAGGATGCAGAGGGGATGTACACCTGCCAGGCTTTGTATGATACAGACGAAGGGGCCAGAGTAACTTTCTACTTCACCCGGCTGGACTTGGAGGATGACTGATGATAACTCTCTGGTGTATCGTATGCACATAAGTGTGAGCTTTGTACAAAAAAAGCAACTGTTTTAAAGAGTTGATTCATCCACATAAGAAAACTTCTAGTTATACCAGACCATGCAGATAATTAAAAAGTTTTGGTTTTCCAGGGTTTTATGATACACTATTTGTTTTTGATTTTTTCTTTTTTGCCTTCACCACGATACAGTGAAGGTGAATTGGATTTCATGTGTAGTGCTCACAGAACTGGAACATGGTTTTCATTTAATTTATACATTTGAGAACAGTAAATACACACCCTTAACTTAATTTTTTTCAGCCTGAAATTTCATACTTTTTTGCAGCTGATGCACATTTTTGTAAATCAATGTAATAGTAGTGTAGTGTGATCATGAAAGTGTTTCTCCATAAACAAACAGTGTTAACACCTAAACATTATACCTTCTCTGATCTCTGAAAGCTTAATTAAGAATGAAAAGTCAGAATATGAAGAGTATGTTCGTATTAAAGGGAAATTCCACCAATTTTACACCTCAAAATTAGTTAACTCATGGAGAATACTGCTCAGTCTGTGGAAACCATTTGTAATGTATAATGTCGTCTGCGGCTCTGGAGGAGCTCTGTCATGTTTGAGAAAATAACCCTAGTGATGTTATCAGGGGGTTAACTTGGTTTGGACTTTTACACTGTTAATTTTTAAAAGAGGGACTGTTTCACTTACAGGAAGGGTGGCGTTTGAAAGCCGTGGGTTGACCAGGCAGGGAGGGTCATATTTACAGTAGGCCACTAACGGACACGTCATGGGAACTGGAGGATTCAGATTTTTGGAGCATGACGTATAATAAGGAATAAAAAAAACTGGGTGTTTGGTAAATGTAAACTGTTTTGAGTTCCTTTCTAAAAAATAAAATACCATCCTTGAGTTTTTCCAGAAACAAAGTCTTGGTTAATAATTTAAACACCTGTGACTGTGTAACTGTTTCACTGGAATTTCTTCCTACGGAAGAATACAGTAGTCTTTAAAAACTGATAAGAGCGTGTCTGGGAGAGTGTTTCTGTAAAGGACGCACTGCTGTTACATTTTTTTGTTGCATTTTTTTTTTAAAAAGGTAACTGATTCAATTGTACTGGGTTGCAAGGAAAGACAGATAACCTAAAACCTGTGCAAAAAAAACCTTAACTACCTGCATAGCTAAATACCAGACTTAAGTGAGAAAATATGTTCTATTTTGATCTTGTGAGACTTTGTGAAAACCGACCTTTTAACTCCAGACTGGACTGTAACACACACTGAAAAACACTGATCAGAAAAAGACTGCGTTATTGTCTCCTGCAACCTTTGTAGCCATATAAACTTATGAAGCGTGACACCATGTAGACCTATGAGGCGGCGGTTTAGATATCAAATACCTAGCCGGTCTTGTATTGTCTTGATAATTGAAACCGTCTGGATTCATTGGACAACACTTTTTCATGTCAACACGTCCAAACTGCTTGTCATCAATAGGCTCAGTATTGATCCAGAACAGTATGATCGCACTGAAATGGTGAAGTCTGTTGACAGAGAGTTAAAAGTATGCAGCTGGGATAAAGATTAGACTGTGTTTCTACTTTTTTCCCCTTGATTGTGTCCAACAGGTGCAAGTGCAATTATAGTGGTGATATCAGCATAAAAACCCAACTGTAAGTCGCCTCTGTCATGTTCATGCATCAAGACTTAACAAATAAATAGCAGATATCCTTGAGGGAACATATGGATTATAAGTATTATACTGCCTATGACCTCATCATTTGCAAGGACCCACTGGAATGCTGTTGGAGTTCACCCAACCACAACATGCTTCGCTTGTGGTTTGTGACATCTCAAGGATAAAACCGCCTGAGGCTGAATCAAGTGAGTTAACAACACACTGCCCGATTCATAAGAATCGCATTCATTCAGGGTGTGCTGGAGAGGGAAGAGAGAGAGGAAGAATGGTGGGCGGAGGGGAGAGGGACTGCCGTTAACAGGTCGGCTCTGCAGCAAGGGGCAGAAATTCCAGGACAGACAATGAGCTTTCTTGTTCCCATGGGCTCCTTAATGAAGGGGTGTAGCTGCGTGGGTAGAGGGTGCAGGGGAGGGCTGAGGGAGGGTGCCGACTGACAGACGTGGGAGATGGAGAAGCAGCTCATTTAGAGACAACCCTGCCCTTATCTTCTTCTCATCAGCCCAGCTAGCATCTGTCAGCATCCCCTCTCCCTCCCATGTCCCTTTCATTTCCAGCTTCATTTCCTACCCCATTGTTTTGTTACTTTTCTTCCTAACGGCAGCGCGGGAATCTTAATGAAGACTGGAACGAGCCACAGCAAGGACAAGAAAACTTTAAAGGAAACTTAATGAGTGCAGAAAACAGGCAACAGGCAATTCTTTCCATCACGCTGGGGCCTTGAGTCACAGACTGTTTTTGGATTCACACTTCAAAAACAATTAGTTTCTCGAGTCAGTGTACATCTAGAACACTAAAAAGGGTTTCAAGGCTGAGTAACTCCTCACAAGAAAGGACCAGTTTCAGCTCAAGTCAGTTGAGCAAATGCCGCCAGACTCTATCAAGACTAAAAATAACAGCCGGAAGAGGCAGCACCACGCCTCAGCAGCAGGCGAGTAAATCCGTGTGCCAGGAATATCCCGTATACCAACAGGGAGAAGAGATGCCAGGCGAGCCAGCTTGAGGACAGGCAAGCAGAGTCTGGCACAAACACAGGCAGACAGGCACCAGGCATGGGAAGCCTGCACTACAGCCATCCTCATTGAAGCAAGGCCAGCACTGTCATCTACCCGCTGCAATCCTATCAAGTCAAATCAGCCAGCACAACATGGAGATTATTTTAAAACCAATAGAGGGTTTAAGCCTTTAAAGATGGGGTTTGGCCAACGTAGACTGAAACCTGAGGAGAGAATATTCCAACGGTTTTATGAATGAGTTATCAGCGGTACGTTCATACATCAGGATCATCACGGTGACATTTCTGCTCAGCTTCTCTCCCGTTCATCTAATAGGCTCACTCTGTTCTTTACAGCAAGATATTAAATATACACCAGGTCAATTTGCATGTGGGCAGCTCCGACTAGCAACTTTAAAAAAAGAATAAAATCAACCTTTAGGACCCAGAAATCATTGAATATGATCTCAGTAAACTCAGACAAATTGTCATTTTTACCAAGCAGTCTGTGGCTGCTTAAAGGGTCAGTACACCCAAACCATAAAGAAACAAATTGTCCTTCTCAGTCCAAATTAGTACATAACCATGATAGCTTTAATTTTAAGTTACTGATATTTCTGCCTTCAACAAGAAACAACAGTGGTGAACAAAATACTATTTGTGCTGCAATAGTATTTTGTCTTTCCATAAACTGTGCCCATTTTTTACTTATTCTTCTTTGATGGTACAATTAAATTAAACCATCAGCATGACTAGATTTCACTATGGACTATGTTTTTCTTGTATTCGGGTGAACATATCCTTTAATATTGATGATGCAAAATTGATGAGGGAGTGTAAAATGTTCTCTGAATGCTTGTGATGCTGCTAGATTTAGCTTTAACACTTCCTGTAGGGGGACATTTGCATCATGTAAGACATATAAGACACCAGAATTGTACCTGGTCAGATAACTTTCATCTGTATGATCTCAAACTAGAAAGGATGGGAAAGTATTCTGTGTTTACAAGCATTAGGGGGATATTTAACATATGAAGGTGTGTGTATGTGTATGTGTGGGCTACTTGCACTTAAAAATTAAGTTTTAATGTAACTACTCCACTTCTCCAACAGATTGGGGCCAGTAGGTCAACATGCTCTCAAAGCAATGGTCCATTTTGAGTAAAGTAATGAGCTATCAAGTATTCACTGAAGCAAAGAGCAGCAGCCTTAATCTGAACAGTGAAGAGAGTGTTCACCCCATTCAGGGGTCACTGCAGTGGAACAGCCCATCAGAGAGCCACATCAAAGACCTGCCAGAAATATCGATGGGTTTGGACCAAAGCCGGGAAGTTTAACTCTGGCAATCATTCATCAGGCCTGAGCATGAAGGAGGGGGAAGAAAGAATATTGAAAATAAGTTGTTGTTTACTCTTCCATATCTTCTCTTTATATTATTACAAAATTTTACACAGACAATTGCTAATCTCCACGCTCGAGTGGAACACAGAGGGGACAAAACAACAAAAAATAAAAAGTATTTCTCATCCAAAAGGCATAAATAATATAAAAGACAAACTTTTTTCTTTAAAACAGATACATTCATATGAAATAATATTTTACTACTACAAAAAATAAATAAGTCATCTAAAGAGTCTTTGATCTTTTATGAGGGTCTTCCCTCCAATGGGATACAGTCTCTGTCTTTGAGCAACGCTCCCTTTTCTCTTTGTGTTTCTCTCCATCTGGCTTTGCTCTCAGTCTTTTGTAGTCGCTCTCTTTTCCCATGACGCTCATCTCGGCTCAGTCCATTGACAGTTTTGTTTCCTTGTCACCGTAACATGCAGTGTCTCTGACTATCACATCGCTGGTCCTCTTCCTTCCTCTGTGATATTATTCCACCACTGTCTCTCATCCAGTCCCTCTGCCTGGTTTCTCTAAATCTTCACACTGCGGGAGAGTGTGTTTGTGTGTGGGCCGCCTTCAGACCTCCTGGGGGCCGGGCTGGATCAGCTCTCCTGCCAGGCTGCTGGTGGAGATCCACCCAGGCTTTTCGTCACAGTCCAAGTCTGGCAGGCCAAGACTCTCCCAGCACACCATAGGCCCCTCCGTGTCCACGCACTCCGGCTCCTCCTCAGCTGCACAGAGAGAGGGAGAGAGAGAGAGCAGAGAGTCTTTGGTTTATTCTTCACATTAAAAAAGACAAGTACAGGTTCTGTAGTGGCCCACAGTGTAATTTGTGGTGATGCTGCATAGTTTGTCTGTATACAACATGAGGGTTGGTAGTGATGAAAAAAAATACTCAAAAGGCAGAGTTCAATTTCACAGTAGTACAACCACGAGGGTCTGGAAGTACTTTTTTTTTTCTTCACTTTATCCACGTGGAATTAGTTTCTTATTTCTAATGTCTTAAAGCAATAGCTTGACATTTTGGGAAAAATGCTTATTTTCTTGCCAAGAGTAAGATGAAAAGATGGATACCACTCTCATATCTGTTTGGTATATATGAAGCTATAGCCAGAAGCCTTTTAGCTTAGCTTAGCACAATGACTGGAAAAAGGGGGAAACCGCTATCCTGGCTAGAAAAAGTACAAAAAACAACCATAGCAGTTTTCAGGGGTTATGTGTCGGATGTTCTCTTGGCTACAAGAGATGTCTTGTGGAAAGATGGATGCAGAATTGAATGTTTTTGCTATAACCTATGTATGCTTTATAACTGAGAGAAGAGAGAAAACACCAGAAGGAGAAAAGAAGAAGGAAAAGAAAAAAGTTGAGGGGGAGACAAAAGGGAAAATACTTGGAAAGCTTCTGTGGGCATTTGTGTCTCACCAGTGTTGTCTGCTGGACAGTTTTCATTGTTCCCAATCAGACAGCAAGAATGCTGTGAGGGCGAAGACTCGCTGTTCTCGTCTGGGTGGTACCCTGCGTCGGCCTCCTGGTCACTAGAGTGGCTGTCGGGGCTGTGGCACTGAGACGAAACCTGGCCCAGAGGCACCATCTCCAGTCCGTCCTGCTGGCAGGACGCCACACGATGCATTAGAGGCAGAGTGCCGCTGGAGTAAGTGCCATTGGTCTTGTTGTAACATCTGCACAGAGACAGAGGGAGATGGAAAGAGAAGTGAGACCCGTTATTTTATAAGGTGACCATTTGTTGCTGAGTGCTCACCCACTGACAACCCTCAGCGGTGCTTCACATATCACTTGGGTTATTCCTCTCTCCAAATATCTGTGGGTTTTCCGACACAGAAAACCCTTGTTTTAATACCCCTAACAGTGCACAAAACAATGACAGCTCTAACACAACTGGAACACTCTACGCACAGCTGCAAAGAACGTTTTCAACAGTTGAACCGGAGATTAAAGGTCCAGTCTAACTGCTTCTAAATAACTGTGACACATTGTGGTTTTTGCCTCTCCAGTGAACTTCTCCAATGCAGACAGTTGCACCCAGTGAATTTCACTGCATCTCCCTGAACCCAGCGTCCCTCTATCGGTGCATGATTGGATTGTGACCACACCTCCTCTCTTCCCAGCAGCCGGAGGTAAATAAACACGGGGCTCATTAGGTCTGCTGGCTGGGTGCACACAGGGTAAACTGTGATGCTGGGGACCCTTGAGTACATAAACAGGACTAGCAGGAGGGGAAATGTGCGTGTGTGTGTGTGTTTGGAGCAAGAAGAGATCTTTGAAGTTGTGAGGTCACAAGAAAAAGAGGATTTAAGATTTAAGCCAGTATTTCATTGCAGTACCTATAAAATTCATCAAAAAAAAAAAAAAAACAACCATCCAGATTATTTTAAAATAAGCAGTTTTTGTTTATCCAGATTTTATGTTCCCACAAAAATATTAAAGTGGTTGTGTTTCCTGCTGTAAGAAGACACTGATTACTGTAGTTTACTATAAAGACTATAGAGGTGCTCTTGTGACAAACACAGCTAAAAAAATAGAATTGAAATCAAGCTGTGAATTATGCACCAGAATAAAAAAGTAAGAAAAAAAAGAATAATTGGTTGTCATACAAATTCCATTTTTCAGCTTCGATTTTCATCCAGATTTTTGTTCCAAATTCCAATTTTATACCCATTTAAAAAAAAAAAAAACTCTTCTCAGATAATGAGTCCTAGGTGTCAGCAGCAAACCAAAGATATTCACTAACAGATTGTTGGAAAAAAGACTTCTTCTCTTACCTGTTATTGTTGCAGAGGTTCTGACAGCTCATACAGTCAGACGACTCTGTTTGAGGAAGAGCTGTGTACATGCCTCCACCCTGACAAGAGAACACCAACACTAGATTTAGCCAAACTAAACTGAATTTGCACCTTTAATACTTCTAAAGCATGAATAAAATGATGAATTAGACACCCAGCCTCTACATTTGGGCTACTTTATGGTGTATGGATTTATAGTACACTCACGTTATGGTGGTGGTGGGGGTGGGAGTGCTCGCAGTCCCTGGTGCTGTGAGGCAGGGTGCCATCGTGGCTGTGTGGGTGGCCAGGTGAAAACAGGCCGCTGGAGCCATTGAGCAGCGCCAAGCCGTTGGGGAGCTTGTGGTGGAGGTGGTGGCACCCCTGGGGTAACATGGGACCACTGTGCCCGTAGCCTCCGTGGACGCTACCATTGATGCGGCTGGTGCCAGGCAGTGTGGTGTACTCGAGAACATGGCCGTTCATCTCTGCTGGCTGGTACAGGTAGCCCGGAGGGTCGTACTCTACAGCAGAGAGAGAGGGAGAGAAAGAAGGAGGAGGTGATGGAGAGTCAGAGACCAGCCAAGAGTATAAAGTCTTGTATACAGTAATAAAGGAACAATTTTTTACACAACATGAAAAATAAACCTATAATCAGCTAAAACCAAATTGAAATACCCTAAATATAAGCATTCCTTTTTCACACTTAACCATATATGGGATATGAAATAAGTGTATATTTAGCATCACAAGGGCATTTTTAAAGTTTTTTGGCCTTTTTTGTCATAGTGCAAAATGACAAGTATCTAAATTTGTCATCTTTATCTTTATCAGATATTTTGTCATTGATATCGACTATTTGAAAGGCTGCTTGCCTTAAGATAATGTTAAACGCTATATTATATATATATATATATATATTTATATATATAGTATATAGTGGTAGAAAGTAGAAAGTGTCATTTTATTATTAGAACTAAAACTCGGGTATCAAACTACCATTAAGGTTTAAACATTTTCAGCCCTACGTATAGTTCAGTTCACTCTGAAAAGTCAGCACCTGTAACTCAATCTCCACTTTTAAGAAACAACAAAAAAAACACCTATTTACAGATCCAACAGGTCTGGTAAAGCATCCATCCAGCAATGGCAAATACTTCTGCAAGCGCTGTGGGATCCATATATACACTATGATCACTTGGACTATGCTGCACACGCTGTCTTGGGGCCAACTATCATTATATATGAGACCGGAGGTGGTGGTGCTAAACTCATTGAACTGCAGTACAACTTGGAATGAACACAGCATATGTTGTATTAAAATTCTCACGGTTTAAAGCAGAAACTTTATATTTTCGGTTTTCTATGCCAGCTTTGACTTTGCCTGTAAACTCACTGTGCATATTGTTCTGCTGCCGATTCCTCCACAGACACATGGCAATAAATGCCAGCAGGATGAGCACCATCACTCCCAAAACACAGCCCACAATCAGGTACAGCAGTCCTCCAGGAGGGCTGGGGGGCTCCTGTGGGTGGGGGCCAGGTGGAGTGATGGGGTACTGGCTAGGCGACCCTGGGGATTGACGTGCTGCAGCAGAGAATGAGGAAGGAAGACATGAGGAACAGCTTTTTACCCACAAGAGAAGAAAAAATAACACAGTCCCTGTTCACACCTGGCTTTAACACGCGTCTTGGGTGATCTGATCACAAGTGGACGGCTCTAAGTGTGTCAGTTCACACCTGGCGTTAGTATACGTCTCCACATGCGTCTCGAGTGACCACTTGTGATTGGATCTCACTTCCTTGCTCATTTCTGTTTTCTGTACTTAGTCTGCTTTAAATTTAAGAATATTGCCGGAGCATCCATTCTCTGCCTGTTGTTGTGGCTTCGTGCCGTTTCACTTTATTTAGGATCACTTTAATATGATGCCAGCTTACACAGAGGACTCCAGTTAAGAAGGCTCTTTCTATATGGTCCAGGACACATTCACATACTCACTGCTAAAACAATGTGGTTATATGCAGCCCAACTCCTTCCAATAGTGGTCTGAGCGATCGGATATCAACGCGTACCCAAGACGCATTTTAATGCCAGGTGTGAACACGGCTACAGTACTAAATTACAAAATGGGTGCCATTGTTCTTGGTCTCATAAAACACAGCAACATTTATGTGGTGTAATTGTGGTGATCATACCCATCATTAAAGTTATGTCCTTCACAGAAACATGTCTGAACTTCTGATGGAGTTGAGATTTGATGGATGTGTGAGTCATTCAATGTGCAGTTTGTGTTTTCTTACCTCTGGTCTCACAGATCATGACGTTGCTGTATTCGCTCTCTCCTCCATCATTAAAGCACTGCATCTTGATGTCGTAGGAGGTCTCGGGCTGGAGATGTCCAATAAGGTGCCAGTTTTTTCCACCTGAGAAGAGAAGAAAACGGGGATAAAAGGTGAGACTTCACTTCCTCTACAGGCCGTTGACTCACGTTGCTTTAAATCCTGTGTAAACTTCCAGTCAGTATTATCTTCATTCCCCTCCATGTCTTTATGTTTCACACCATTGTGGAGGTCATGTTCTTTCATGCTCTCTTTCACCCCCTTCCCTCTGTCATTGCTTGAACCCCCCCCCCCCCCCCCCCCCAAACCACCACCACCACCACCACCCTCCTCTCCTAATCTGTCAGTCCCACGAGGGCTCAGACAGTTGCTTTACTCTAGACAAGCTCCATATATGGCAGCTTCATGTTTGTCCTGGCTCTCTTCCAGTATTACCACTCCACACACACACACGCACGCACACACAACGCTGCTGCACTACCACACACAATCACACGACTACGTGCTCTGAAATCACAGATGAGACGACAATCTCCGACATGGAAATGCTACATTTCCAACAAATGAGGCTGAAATAAACTTCTTGCTGAGTTTGGTTTAATATAGAGTATAATACATCACTGCACATGTTCTACCTTTGCCTTCACCTTTGTAGATTTGAACTCTTGTAAGTGGGAATAATAAAAGAAACTTGCTGCTACAGCTAAATATACTCAGTATGCAGCAGATGTTTAATACAGAAATAAACAACACTTTAAGCTCCAGTGTGTGTTCAATCACAGATTTTATGTAAAAGACGACTGATAAGAAACAGTCTTTCAGCAGCCAATTTAAATGTGTCCATAACACAGTATTTAAGACTGCTGAATACTTACAGTTGGTGCTGGATGGTTTTGTCAGATTCTTAGCACTGAACATTGACTATATAAATATTTAATATAAAGTTTATATACAGTCTATGCCTTAAACCTGTTTTAGGCAAAGTTCTTGTATATCTACTTGTGTTAAGACATTTATGAGGGGAGGGCACTGTTTGTAAAAAATGTATTATTCCTTAAAAAGGTATTGAAAAAGTGTTATATTGGTATTACTACTAATGTATTTTATTCACAAAAAAACTCCAAAAGTCATCTGGACATCTTTAAAATTATTGTCAAGTCAAACATTTTTGTAGAAAAATGAGACAATCGTGTACAAAAAAAGTAATGGAGTCTATGTTTTTTGTTCGTCACTGTGTCCTTTGATACTATTAAATAAGTGGCTTTAATGGGACCGCAGGTAAATTTAGTCTAGGTTCTGTATAACTGTTGTTTTAACAGCATTTAAATGATTCAATATCAATTGGAAGAAAGTTGTAGCTATATACTTGAGTAAATAAATGCTGTTGAAACAGTGGATATATGTTAAAACATTTTTTTACTGCATATATCCCAGTTTTACCATAGATTTCTTAGACAAATGACCATATCATTGCTCACTGGGTTCCTAGTCCCAGCATACATTACTCCCTGTCAGTAACGAGCCCCTGTAAAACCAGACCTTCGGATGTTAAAGAGTTGGGCGGAGTGAAAAGACGTCCCTCCTTCCCTTCCTGTACCAGCCTTGACTGTTAGCATTCCACGCAGCAACCTGAGCCCCTCTCCTCTGCCCGCTCTCATATTTCAACTCTGGCCCATTAGCTGGCAACCATTTATTAAAAACAGATTTTAGAGAGCCTCGCTGCCTAGGGACAGCACTCTCTATAAATCAAACAGCACAAATGCCTCTCTTCACTACACCCCACTCTTGACACTGAGTATCCATTACCCTCCCAACTCCTAGTTTATCTGCACAGCGTGAGCTTAACCACAGGGACAGGATGGGAGGCTGTCGACAAACACTCCACACCACATCATCCATACGCTAAATCTGTGCTGAAAACAGACATCAAAATTAGCGTTTCCACTTACCTTCCACCACATCCCTTTTGTAATCGCTGTCATTGTCGCTGTCTGTGGGCCGGTAGTAAATGTAGAAGCCTTGGATGGGAGTGTTGTTGTTACTTGAGGGACTATACTGGAAGGGGATGGAAAAAAAGATTACGTTAGACTACAACAATCTGGTGGGGCAATTACTACACAAAGACAAGAAACTTTCCAGAAACTAATGGAAGACCCATGCTATCAGCAGATGTACAGTCCGGCAAGCGAAATCATGATTGCACTGTCTGTCTGAAGTTCAGGAGATAATAAGACTGACTGTCTGAGGTTAAGTAAATGCGGAGAACTATCTGCATCCATCTGCAGCTCAAATTGTTGTTAGGAGGACAAACAGCTTTGAAGAAAGCAGAATCAAAACACATACAGACAGGGCCTCTTAATCTCTGTTGGAGGAGAGCTCTAATCAGTCCAGCTGCTCAATTAAAGGTCTGATCGAGTCTCCACTGCCAAAGAACCACCAGCCAGCCACTAAAATGCCCAATTAGTTTTTCAAATTGTTCAGACACCAGCTGGTCCCATTGCAAAGTACAATTCTTAGTACTTCAATTCTTAAGTATGGTACTTTCGGTGTCATGCTACTTTGTTTGTTTACCCCACAGCTGCAAATTTGACACGTGGTGTTTGGACAGGAGTCAGATTTAAGCCTCAAAAATGAGGATTTGGGACTTGACTTGGACTCACAGCTGTGACTTGAAAGCGAGCTGAAAAAAAAAAATCATTCAAGTCTCAAGTTTTGACCTTATATATTCTGAGAACAGCGTTAAGACTATCAGTCAGGTTTTTAACAAACTAACAGTTTAGCCAGATTATCTAAAACACTTTGTTTTGAGTTAAAAGTGGAGGTAAATGCACCCAAAATGTCAGTAATAATCCTTTGATGCACAGAAAAAATGTGTAGCAAAATAGTAGAATTATTTCAATAATGAGTTTGTATGATTATTTGTCAATTTCATATTTGTCTTTTTAGATTGCTTTTTATGTGTGCGGATGAATTTTCTACATGTACTTCTGTTTGCTAGCTCGCTTTACTCAAATTGCACCTACCAGACTTTGATTTAGTAATGCTGCAGCTTTTCTGAGATCCCATTAATTAACTTGGTGAACAAAATGTTATAGTAACTGATAAGAAGGAGGATAAACAGCTTTGAAGACAGCAGCAAACTATGAAAAAGAGGCACAACTGGATGTCGTGCGTCTCTGGTGTACTTACAGTCCAGCGCAGCATGATCTGCGTGTCGCTGGAGGCCTCGTTGAATGTAATGTGAGGTCCGACCACGGGGCGGTCCGCGATACGAGGGCTGGCTTGTGGAACCTGGTATAGCTTCGAAGGAATGCTGTGAGGACTCTCACCGTACAGGTTCATGGCTACGACGCGAAACTTGTAGGTGGAGCCTGGGAGAGGGATAAGGCGAAAAAGACAATGTTATAGAGAAGAGCTGAGCAGGTGTATACAGTAAAAATGAATTATATCAGTTGTTGTGGTTGTATGTGTTTCTTATAATTCATTTTATTGTTATAACTTAGCTGCAGTTGAAACCTGCTCAAGTCTATATAAATCCTTGTTGCTTTGTTCATGTGCAGCAATGAATTTGTTTTTTAACACCCTGTCTTATTTTATCTTATTACAGGTTTTTTATTTTATTTTTTTGGTATTTTGTCTACTTTTTGCAGATATGTTGATGGTAACCAGCCTGCAAAACAACTGTGTTCATCCAAAGTAAAGTCTCAAAAAGGCCTCTGTTCATATCATTATCTATGTCGGTGAAATATTAGCCAGATGAATGTTTCACTCTCGTAAGCAATAATGCTGAACTAGGACTGACTTATCAAAATAGAAAAATAAAAGACAACAATGATAAGCAAACTTTAAGTCTAGTCTTACAGCATCAAATGTTCATTTTACATCTGTGTTTTTTTTTCCATTTTTATTTTATTACTGGGGGGAAGGAACAAGAATCTCTTATCGGAGCAGAAGAGTCACGCTTCACTGAACTGTAGAGGAACGATCTGAACTATGTGGAAGCTCACCAGGCTCCAGATTGCGAACTTCCACAGACAGCTTGAGTGGTGAGATATTATCCGCAGCCACTATCCACTCTGCACTGCGGCCTCGCCGGTACTCGACACGGAAGGCCGTGATCGGAGAGCCGCCGTTGGCTCTTGGGATCCAAGTAACATAAACCGAACTTTCTGTTGCCATGGAGATGGTGGGGCGATCAGGAGCCTCGGGTACTGAGACAGAAACAAATAAAGTGTTTGAATTGTGAGGAACTAAAAACACACAGAGCAATGAGAACTGGCAAACATCACTGCATCCCAACTCATATAAGGATGGGACGAGTCAGCAGAGAAAGAAAGGAAGAAAAAAAAAAAGGAAAAAATACACATCACAGTGAAGCAGCATGGCGTGGAGGAATGTGTACTTACTGCCTGGGCTCTTAGCCACATAGTTAGAGAGGGCAGGAGAGAGCAAGAGAGAGAAAAGAGGGTTAGTGAAAAGACTAATGTGAGTTCAAAGTAGGCCTTCTTGTTATGCATCCACACAGACACATTTAGATCCGACCCCAAAGTGTCAAATGTACAATCTCACAGCTTTCTGCTTACAGCATCTTTCATCCAAACAGTCATTACAGAGTGTCAACTGTCATTTCACTGTTTGTACTCCCGAGACATAAAGAAACAAAGCAGACCACTTCTAAACATTGAGCTGTGAAGCACTCAACATAGTCTGGTCATCCACTCGGTAATACCTACACGACAGAAAGCCTAATAGCTTCTTAAGAAACATCCTGCAATCATCGAGCGCAGCAGCAAAACAGGAGTCCGCAGAAAGCTAAACGAATGCGTCCACCCCTACCTCTGTTACCTCTGTCATGTATGACGACTCCAAAGTGTGTGTTGGGGGTTTTGTCCTCCGGAGCTTTGGGGGGCATTGAGACGACGGGAGGCTTTGAGGGATTCTTGTTGGAGGAGGTGCTCTTCTCTAAAAAAGGGGGGGGAAAAAGGTAGGTGTAAGAAAACAAGGTCCAACAGGTCTTCAGGGATATCACTTCCACCAAAAGCACATGGAGCAGCTCCGGATCTTGCCTCTGAAATCTAAAATTTCCTCCTGGTTTCCGGAGCTGTTCTCATTTTATCAGGGTGGGTCTCAGCTTTCCACTTGACAGCTCTGCAGCTACACTGTGTAGTTGTTCCGATCAGTGTGTGAGTGTGAGTGTCTAATTTAAGTTTTCAGCAGCCCAACAAGCATATGAAACCACTGCTTTTAACAGATTGATGTTTAACTACAAATTAAAGAAGAATAATTTAGTAGCTGATGCTTTTTAAACAGGCCACTGAAGACACAAAAGTCATATCTTTGCAATTGTTTCTGTGTATTCTCGTTATTTACATTACATAGTAATTCATTGTTTGCGTGTGGGTGGGTGGGGGGCAGGGGTTTGTACTATCTAAAGCACTTTGTGTTACATTGCTATGGGTGAAAAGTGCTATAAAAATAAAGTCTGATTGATTGATTGATTTAATGACCTGAGAATGATTTTCATTCTCTCATTATATCCTAATTACATTTAATGGCTTTTTAAGTCTGATTCTGATATTTATTAAGTTATATTTTTAAAATTTAATTTAATTTAATTTTAGGTTTTAAAAAAAGGATCTGGATTCAGTATTTTACCACCAGAATTATATTCCTGGTAGTGAGGAGGCTTTGAAAGGAACATCATGTAGAGAGATACATTTTACTGAGAATACCATGCCTTTTTGGGGACAGTTCTCAGGGAGGTAGCAGCGCTCTGGTGTTCCCAGCTGCAGCTGGACATAAAAGCCTACTTTTGGACTGGTTGGCATTTTTTGGTAAAAGGCCTGGATTCTGTGAACCATCCTTGGGCTACAATCATATCCGTGGTTCCTGGCTGTATTTTACATTTTATTTCTGACCTAGGGAACATTTTTTTAACCCTACTGCGGTATAGCATTATTGTTAGTTTTTAGAACATTTGCGGTTGTTCTTATTTTTATTTGTCTCAAAAAAAACCTAAAAAAACAAAAAAACTGCTTCCAGTCATTCGGTTTAATTTGCCTCTGCTTCAGTAAGAAGACTCAAAAAAAGCACTGTACTTAGCATTTTTTCAACTCTCATGAGACTATTATCAATGGAGAAAGCGATGTGTGTTTCTGCTTCTTCTCCAATAAATATCTTCCTGAATGTCTGTTGAATGTCAGACTGAATCCAAGACGGACCAAAATCTGACATTTACTGTTGATTTTTTTAGGCAGCTGAAATCTTTTCCTGTGTTGGAAAAGGTGTTAAAGTGGTTTTCTTCCAGTGGTCAGTCAAGACAAGAAACACTAACCAGCCTAATGTGCACAGGAATGCAAAGTATACAAATATCTGTTGTTTTAACAGTGTTTAAATGTGGATTTTTCGTTACAAGCCAGTGGTCGCACCAACCTTTGCCAGTGCGAAAAGTGAGCATTGCTGGCTGGCCCTCGCCTGCTGAACTCCGAGCCACCATCAGCACTTCATAGAGACTGGAGGACTCCAGCTCTGGCAGCCGCAGGGTCTTCTCACTGCCAGGAACACGAACTGTGTACCAGCTCCCCACCACTGTTCCCATTTCATCGACCTGACACACACACACACACACACACATACAGACACACACAAACACATGACTAAAAATGACAAAGAGCAAAACCAAATCATCTGGCGGTATAAATCCTCCGCACTTCCATTCAAGCCTGAATAACAACAGGGAACGGCCTCAGAAACAATGCCTGTGAGATTTCTGTCATAATTTCCAACCCCAGCTAAACTGAGCCCTGCTGCCAGCAAAGTCTTAACTGGTATTGCTGCAGTTTTATAGTCAGAGTGAGCTTATTACTGAAGCAAACACAGGGTTTTAAAGAGGAAATGACCAACCTTTCAGTCAGTCCAGGTCCTGGTCATACCTTTTTTATTTTAATGCACAAATTACAGCAAAACACTTCAGGGAAAAGTCATGTACTTGCGGTAACACTAAAATCTGTCTTTAAGTAAAGGGTAGTAAGGGTGACAATAGGCAGATAAGCTCATAACTTTCCCCTTAGTTGACTGACAGTTAGTCTCAACTCACCTTACGGTACTTTACAAAATAGGCATTGATTGGACTTCCTCCATCACGCCCCGCCCTCCACTCCAGGTCATACATATCAGGTTTGTGAGTCTGAGGCGGGCTGATGATGATAGGCGCCTCTGGAGTGGGACGGTCACCACTGCGGTCGACCGGCAGGTTGAGTGTGTGGTGGACGCCTTCCTGCTCGGTTAGGAAGCGCTCGTGGCCCTCATCGCTCTGCATGGGGTGGAGCGATGGTGAAGCATCCAGCATCACACCGCTGGTGGAGCTCACCAGTGGATCTGTCGGGGGGGGGGGAAGACGATACACAGTATGTTTAATAAAGCTGTAATAACAACTAACTGGGGCGGCTGTGGCTCAGGAGGTAGAGCGGTCGTCCTCCAATTGGAAGATTGGCGGTTCGATTCCCGGCTCCTCCAGTCTACATGTCGATGTGTCCTTGGGCAAGACACTTAACCCCTAATTGCTCCCGTTGCTGTGCCAACGGTGTATGAATGCGAGTGAATGGTTAGCTCCCTTCTGATGTGTTGGCACCCTGCGTGGTAGCTGCCTGCCATCAGTGTATGAATGTGTGTGAATGGGGTGAATGAGTTGTAGTGTAAAGCGCTTTGAGTGGTCGAAAAGACTAGAAAGGCGCTATATAAGTACAGTCCATTTACCATTTAACTGTGACTGAATTAAATTCCTTCTTGATTACTTTTTAGGTATTCAGGTTTCACCAGTTAATGAAGGTTTTAACTAAAAATACAACAAACAGACATATAGCAGCTTTTATACAAGCACATTTATTTGTCTAAAAATCTCTAACATGATGAATAAACATGTCTAGATGGAGCTGTGAAATCAGACAGCAGTCAGAGATCTAATTGTATATGGTGACATTTAATTGACCATGCAAATAAAACAAATTAGCTTTTGGGAGTAACCACCAATCACATGTACTTAGTACAGCAGCTCCACACTGCATATGCTCATGTTTTAGTATGCAGTATATTGTGAAACTATAAATTGTTCCACTCCTAAATGTAACTCAGTGAGGTGGCACTAAATGTCCACAGAGGATACACCAACACTGGAAAGTTTTACATTTGGAGCAAGCCCTATTTTTAAAAAATCTACATAAAATAACAAGAAAACCTGGATATCTGCAGCACCATACAATCACGCTTTGTTTGGTTTTTTTCATTAAATCTTTGCCAGAGCCAGAGCAGTCCACCTGGGCAAATTATGCAAGCTGGGAGCCTTTTTATGGCTGACACTGTTTTGGCAGAGCTCATGGTGGAATTTTTTCACAGACGTTTGGAGGAGTGCTGAGCACAGCCTACGTGAGCAGGGACCTCTCAATTCTGAGCCACACCACTGAGGTCAGAGAGCACCATGACAGTGATTAAGGAGGTCAAAGCAGCAAAGCTTACCAAAGGGAAAAAGTGCAAGGTACTGAGTCCACTTTTGGGCAGGTTTTTTTTGTGTGTGTGTGTGCAGCACTGGTTCACTTTGTAAAACAAACAGGTCCGGAGCTGGTAACACTAGACCTGATCCTGGGACTGCAGCCAGCTGCCACACATTCCACACGCCAACCATTAAAATACCGGAGAGAATCAGACCCCAGCATTACATCCAGTCCTACACACTCTCCCGCCCTGTCCCTCCCTCTGCCCTGCACCACTCTCGCCTCTCCACGGCTCTGACTCATAGCTTCACCGCGGCCGGGGCTCCTCCTTCACCACACTGAGATATGAGAGGAGGCAATTAAGGCCACGGGCAGCATTTTCACCATCTGATGGAGGGGAGTGATATATCTTTCTTGAGTAAGTGCTACTACACCTGGACAGAAATATGCTGCCAGGCCCTTCCCAGAAAAAAAAGGTCAGTCCATTAGCGAAGAACACCTGTGAGTAAATGGGATAGTAAATCACGAAGGATTACTGGCAGAGATGAGAGCATCAGTTTGGACTGAGCTCAACTCACTTAAGGACGTGTGGATGTATTTTTTATAGACATCAGAATATCTCCTTTCTATTAGGGTTGTGGCGAAGAGGTAGCAGTTGCAATTACGACTATTATTAATGATTACTTTCATTATAAATTAAGCTATCAGTTGTTTAGTCAATTTATCACTTAATTTGGTTTATAAATATCAGGAATATGTGAAAAAAGGCCCATGACAATTTCCAGAAGGTGCACATAGTGATGTTTTTTAAAATTGCTTGTCCAAAACCTGAAGATATCAAATATAAAGTGATTTAAAACAGTTCAGAAGATAAAACTAGAGAATAATTGGCTTTGTTGCTTGATAGATGACTTATGAAATAATAAGTACAATTGTTAAATAGTTTTCATTAAATCAGCTGATAAAATATTAACTCCAGCACTAGTCTTGGCCAACCTAGTAGACCCGCTATCTGGAAACTAGAGAGCACAGTAAGTGCTAATGGGAATGACAGGAAGAAGGACACCACACCACATCTCCCCAGTGGCACATTCAACTAAACTGATGAAAGCAGGTGGTTGTCATAGTGATGGAAACAATGATACCAAAACACTAAAAGCGAGCATATTTCAGATTGCTTCTTCTGTGATTAATTACAATAACGGAGAACACACACCGGCAACACCGTTTACTTTAAACGCATCAGGCATTTGATAAGCTCCGGTACCTGGTACCCAAAAAACAACCCAACACAAACTGACCTCCGAGTGTTTACCTCTGCTGGGTATATCCCTCTTATCAGCTTCACATACTGTTTTTGTGTATAAATGGGGTCTGGAGCAAAAGACATTAAATCTCATCCTTCCTCCTGTGGTCTGTTGGGGAGCAAATGTTTTGCAGCGAACACGCCCAATCCTGTCTGATTTGTACTCCCTATGTACCGCATGTAGTTGTATTAATCATTCTGCAGATAGAGGGGCGAGTTGAGTAATGGGGCCCTCGTACAGAGCTGCTGAGGGGGGTGAGAGAGAGAGAGAGAGAGAGAGAGAGTAGTGGTGGAGGGGAGGGGGGTTGTGATGTGTTAATAAATAAAAGGCAGTTGTGTATGATGTTGACAGCTGGGTGGTCTGGTCCTCGTCATAACCCTTCACGGCTACTCCTTACATTCCAGCGTCCGGGGGCTTATCCCCGACGGCGTGCACAAAGCTCACTCTCACGCTCAAGCTCAGTTCAAGGCTCAGGAGGAGGGCGGCCTTGGCCAAGCCTCTCCTACCGGCCCTCAGAAAAACACACACACATACACACTTACACTCACAGTGCAAGGACTCCATACAGATACTGTATGCGCAGGCCCACAGAGATCCCGCCTGGTAAGATGCCTTAACCATAGGACTTAACCCTTTCCATTACCATTACCAAGAATTTCTGTAACAATTTATATTCATGCCGCCTCTCTAGAGCTGCTTCCTTTGGTATCAGCTGTCGTTGTACAAACTCACAATGAGGAAATGTCTTGTCCAAACCCATAGGACAAGTTTTTATACAAGATTTCAAAGTGTTACGAAGTGGCTACGCAACACTGTATCCAGTTTTATATTGTTTTGAGGGGTAAGTGTAATAATGGGAGCAGTGGGGTTGAGGAAGTTTTAAAAAAATCATAAATGATATATCTTTAGGTTTTGGATTGTTGATTTGATAAAACAAGCTATTAAAAGATGTCAATTTCAGCTCTATTTTCTTACATTTTATAGACCGCATGTTCAATCATTATAACATGACTGATAGAGGCATACCTGATTGCACTGTAAGCATTCCGAATGACTGTGCCGAGCTAATCCCATTGTCCAGTAGACACTGATACATGCCACCATCCTGCGGTGTCACTTCTGTGATAACAAGTGAGGACCCGGAGATCTGAAATCGGTGCGATGGGGTGATGGGATCAGCGTTGAATAGCCAGGTGATGTTTGGGGAGGGGTTTCCCCTTGATACGCAGGTAAAACGAGTGGAAGAGGCGGGAGAGACGTGCTGGTTGGTCAGGCCCTCCACGACAGACACAGATTCTATAGAGGGAGGGATGGAAGAGCAACTTAAATTTCAATGTCTCTGCTTCATAAAGTCTAAACACAAAAAACACTATTTCTTATCCGTTTCTTACCAGGAACATTCACAGTATAGTTAGCACTCATCACAGTCCCTCTCTCAGTCTCAGCAGCACAGGTATAACTTCCTTCATCACTCCTCGTCACCGTAACAAAGACAAGGTTGTTGTGCTGTCGTTGGTGAGAAGGCCCCAGTGTGAATGTCTTGCCATCCTTAAACCATGTAGCTGCTGGTGCAGGGCTACCAGACACGATACACTCCAATGTGAGCGGCTGTGACTGCTGCGGCGACACGGTCACAGGGGTGGTGGGGTAAACTATCCGCACAGGTGGGGAAGTGTCTGAATCTATCCAAAAAAATAAAAAGGCATGTTAGCAAAAATAATAGAAAAAGCAAGGCGAGATACTTCAATTAAATGTCATCTGACTTACGTTTGACTGAGAGTTTGGTACCATGAGTCTGCATCACGGTTTCCCCGGTAACAGGGTTGTACGCACCACATTTATACATGCCTTGGTGCTGGGCTGAAACAGAGATAATCTGGAGGTTCCCAGATGGAAGAACTAGGTAGTCATCTGAAAAGAGAAGGAGAAAGCAGCTTCAGTAGTAGCACAATATCTTGTCCAAAAGGGGTAAGCAATATAAATGAATTCTTCGAACATGGTGCATATTATATTATGACATTAATATATTTTGTGAAAAAGGATATTCTCTGGAAAATCAAATAAATGTCAAATCCAGGAATGAAATGTGCTAATACAACATGAGATATGAACGATATTAACAGTAAAGCATGTCTTACAGCATGTATCGTCATATCTAGAGATAGAAAATATTTGAAAAAAACATAAGAATAAACTTTTACATTTATACTCTGGTTTCTGGTTTACAAACATACCTGTTGAAACTTCTATCCACTCCCCTCGTACCCTTAGCCGAGGCAGGGCTGGAGGGACACTGTGCGGTAGAGGACACTCTATAAGGACAGTGCTGCCTTCCTGCACTGATAATGACCGCCGTCGGCCATCTTCATATTCTGATATTTCTGCAAGGACAAAGAAAAAGAAAAGTCCTTAATTTAAACTCAATTTCTGTGCAGAATACTGGAGTTTTAATATGTGCAGAGAATCAGCGCAGACCCGAACAAAGGCGAATAGTGCTACTCGGGTCATGATGTTTGTGTTGGATCACTGGGTTTTATTGTTGGAGTGAGTGATTCTACTCATGTCTGATACAGCTCCAGATCAGGGTCAACCCCTTAGTGTAGTGTCCAACGGCAAGCAACATCCCAGCAGGAACATAACACACTACACAGGAAAGCCCAAGGCTCATTAA
Source organism: Scomber scombrus (assembly GCF_963691925.1). NCBI lineage: Eukaryota > Metazoa > Chordata > Actinopteri > Scombriformes > Scombridae > Scomber > Scomber scombrus. The sequence goes on from NC_084974.1 coordinate 22,767,104, forward strand.
GGATACCGGTCGAGAGGCATCTGGAAGGGTGCCCGAGTAAAAAAACTCCTACTGCTTCCTTCCCTCCGCCACTCAGCAGCAGGCAGCTGAGGACAGCCATTCTTTTTAAGTGTTGCACACTCACAAAATGGCCTTCATTTTCTCAAAGCTACTTCCTTTCTTTCTTTCCCCCGTCGCTTTGAAGTGAGCAGAAGTATTCACAAAAGGGTAATTCTCTGCATCCGTACCTGCTATGGCCACACGTGCGTGGCGGCTGGCAATAGCCGGCCCGTGGTCTAAGCGTGCCACACAATGATAGACGCCGGTGTGGATGGGCTTAAGAGAGGAGATGGTGAGGGAACCTCCATTCAGCTCCATGCCGGGCAGGGTGTCAGGGTCCAGGGGAAGACCTCTGAAGCGCCAGGAAATAGCCGCAGATGGAGGACTTGCTGAGCAGCGCAGACGAGCGACAGAGCCATGACTCTGAACCAAGGAGGCAGGCTCAGAGCGGAAAGAGGGATATTGAGCTGATAAGGAAACAAAAGGGGAGAAAAAAACTGGTAAAGAATGTTGAATAAGTATTTTTGTGGTCATTGGTTAATAAACCCAAATTACATAAGACCACATTCTCATTGACCTGTACTGCTTTCAAAACATACAGATAGATTTCTGCCGCCTGCACCTTAATTCAAGAAAGCTGAACATAAATTAATTTGTTGTGCTCAAAGAAATCTGATATTTCAAAACCTGGACAGCTTAATCTAACTCTATGTACTATGTGTTACAGTAAGTGAGAAATACATTTGGGGGGCTTTTTTGTATTTAGGGTGAACCGAACCGATGCTTTTGTGGTTTTTGCCATAAAAATTCAAAAGATATATCATATCTATATGAAACTATGCCGTTAATGCCAACATCATTTTCCTTTCTCTTAATAAAAGCTTAAATAGCCTTTGCTTTGCTGCCATTATGGCTACCATAGTGACTATCTGTTTCTTTAGCTTTCTGCTAATGAACAAACACCGATGTAAGAACTGTATAATAAGCCATGAGTATGAAAACACATATCAAATATCACAAGTTATGAATTTAAAGCTGTGATACTTGACTTTTGATATACTAGAGGCCGAAGAACTTCAAATCATGCCTTATCATACTGCAAATTATTACCTTAAAAGCTAATATTTGTGTATCTATGTATCTCCTATTTGGTGCTGGGTAGGCAGTATACAGTGAGTTTATCAGAGCTTGTTTGCTTAAAAGCTGCTTGATAACTCCAACCAGTGCAGATATCATACAGCAACCTTATAGGAAGTTATTTTAGGAAACGGATCTCACCACTCCTATCCGTGTGACACTGAGAGTAGGACACCAACTTACATGAGCAGCTGATAAGCAGGGACTGGCTGAGACACAGCACAGTGGACAGGAGGACCCTTAGGCCACTGTCCATGGTGCACTTTGACCCCTGCCAGCAGCCGTGTTGCCCAGCACGCACGCCCTCGACCGTTCAACAAACCTGCAACACACAGAAGAGAGGGAGAAACACATCAAACCAGAGCTATGCACGGAAACATGACAGGATGGGCAAAGGATGAGAAAGAGAAAAATTATCATGCAAAACACGCCGGCGGGGGGATTTAAAAAGGTGGATCTTCTATTAATCTATTAGGTTCCAAATAAATCCTGCACGACAATCCTTCTAATCTTCACGACACATCCCCTTTACACACTCCTTGATCTCCATCTCCCACCCTCTCCTCTGACCCTCTCTACTCACCCACTTCAGTGTCTAAACAGAGGCTGGAATGTCCAGCCTCTCCGCTACCCTGCCCCTCTCTCCCACTGGGCCGCTGAGGTCTCCCGCTAATGGAGTGGCTGTGGAGAGACTGTCGCCCCACTCTTAATATCACTCTCTTGTCACACTGTGTTGCTTCCTCATAGGTTCACTGTAGCCTGAAGTGCAGGCCCAGACACACTCAGGGAGACAAGAGAAGAGCCAAAGGGAGAGACAGAAAAGGAGTGGAGGGCACGTAATTAGGAGCATTCCTCTATCCTTTTCAACCCGACCCCCTCCGACTGCAGCACCTCCTCCTTTTTCTAAGAGTAATCCGGGCAGGCTTTGATCCCAGGTTCCTGGTTGGTAACCAGGGTTTGAGCCTGAGGCCGGAGGGACAATGGCCGTCCAGCTGTGATATTCACACTGGCGCTTCAGTGGCTCACAGATGTTAGCGGAAGGGCCGACCGGGGCTGAAGGGTGGGTCAAATTAAAAGGATGATGTCTGGGTGGGATCAGTGAAGCTGAACAGGTTTCTTACACTCGTTCTCTAACCTAGACATTGTTTCATCTGCTCGACAATCAAGCAGGTCAGTTTGTTTAGCCTCCTCTCAAGGTTGCAGCACGACTGCTGTGTCCCAGTGGATTACAGTTTGAGAAGAGCTACAATGACATTCAAGTCCCTAACAAAACTGTGAAAAGACAAAGTGGCCATCACAGTTTTTTAAGTATGCCAGTTGTTTTTGTCCGACCAACAGTCCATAACCCAAAGATATGTGACTTAAAATTATATAAAAGAGAGAAAAGCAGCAAATGTTGCCATATTTTGCGTAACACATGACTTTAACTATCAATACATTCTCAAAATGATCACTGATTTATTTTCTGTTGATTGACAAATTGAGCTGCAGTTCCAGCACTAGTTTGGAAAGATGCTAGAAGCACATTTGTTCCTTTATGATCTTTCCATTGAAACACAGATGCTTTATTCATATCCTCATCCTCTCTCTCTTCATCTTTGTCTCTCTCTTTCCCTCTGATGGCATCCTGAGAGGAGGAGGAGAGAAGAGGCAGGAAATAATAAACTCTCCCAGCTTCTGGCTCACGCCCCCTTCTCACCCGACAGTCAAAGGTCAGAGAAGAGCAGAGAGAGGGTGAACCAGCGGGTGTCTGGTGGCCCTGGACCAGCCCCCAGAGGTCACCTCCAGCTCTCTCAGCTACACACACACACACACACACACACACACACACACACACACACACACACACACACACACACACACACACACACACACACACACACACACACACACACACACACACACACACACACACACACACACACACACACACACACACACACACACACACACACACTAAGAAACATTCCTCACTAAACAGGTGTAAAAGTACTTAAAATAATAAAAAACGAGTAAAAATTCTTTCTCAGTAGCAACAAATGTCAGCCTGATTCTGATACTGAACTGCTACTGTGAACAATCTGTAATGTGACTTTAGGATTATACATACTATACTGTATACAGTATGTGTTGTACTCGCTGCATTACAGGCTCCAGTTTGAATGTGTGCAAGCTCATTCAGGCGGATCAAACCCACATCTTGCAGGCTAGCGTTTCTCCATCCCACGAGTCGCAACAGGCCCCGCACACTGCCCCCATGTCATCAGTGGAAACTATCTTTCTCTCTCTGCCGGAATAATGATATATAATTACAATAATAACAACACCGCTATAAAAATGCACAGCTAGGCACTGGTACATTGGCACACAGTGTGAGAAACCGGAGCTGATACTGTAACTCCCTCTCTATCTACCTCACTCTCTTACTCTTATTTTAACCCGTTACTTCCTCCCAGTGGGCGTAGCAGATGGGCACCGCAGCAGCGACTGGGTGCCCTTGTGTAAACACACACACAGCTGCCTATCTGGCCCATTGATCTGGCGCAACGAGGAAACACAGGGGCATCATTCCTCCCTCTTATCTGTTTGGCTTTCCCCTGACATCCGCCACCATGAAGCCGCCTCAGTGGAGACAGACACTGTGAGGATATCTTGTATCCCTCATCACAGAGAATCGTCCTGATGCTGGCAGCACTGGCTGTATGGAAAGGCAAGCCCTGCTTCCTCCTGAGCAGACGCCCAGACAAAAGCTGGAGTGGCCCTTTGACAAAGGGGAAGTCCCTGTAAAATGAAGTCTGATCAGCCTGAGAGCCGTCTGCTCTGGTCCCACGTTGATCTGCAGCCAGCCAGCCCACTCCCTCACTGCTCTGCTCTCTTCATCCAAAACTCCAGACCATACTACTTAATGGAAGAAGAAAAAAAGTCCTGCTCCAGATTTCCTCCTCCTGTCCCAAATCTGATCTTGTGTTACTCTGTTTTTACACTTAGGTTGTAGATGCAGGGCCATTTTCAAGACAGGTCAACCAGCTATAAATTGAAGAGACATCTTGCGCACAGACTCCGGGCCACTTAAAGCTGATATACAGACACAGGGACAGTTTATGAAAATAAATGGGTCATTGAGTTCAAGTGGAAAAGTTCATATTTCTTGGGTGGGGGGACTGAGCATGTATGTTTAGGAAATGTTTGACTGACACCTGGCTTAAGTGTGTGAAAGCGAACAAAAAAACAGCAGTCTACTTTCGGCAATTTGCATCTCTCAATTACTTAATTTTTATCTTCTATACTCCCTTCCAGAAGAATTCATACTGTACTGTACTGTCCTGAGACAGCACTTTTATTTATCCATCTTGGGAGTAATACAAAACTTGGACACAGGAATAGCCCCATCCATCCCCTCATAGGACAAGAGGGATTCCTGGTGATGACACACAAGAAAATAAACACCCTGACAGGCTGCCCTCAGGGAAAGGAAAGAGGTTCAGGTTCTGAGGGGGGGGGGGTTAGCACCTGCACGCCTTTTTGGAGTCCTTGGCAGGAACTACTTAAAGCCCCATCTGCCCCCATGTGGGGCTGGCCCATATCCCTGTCATATTGGGTAAACAGGGACAAAAGCAACGCGGTGGAGCATCAAAGACCTGGAGGGCATAGGAAGAACAGGTCACAACTGGTGCTGCTGACTGAGGCAGGGGCCTGGCCTCTCCGCTTCACAAGACTGCACAGCTGAATGAAAGCCAATGGCAAACATCGAGAAGCAGCTCCACTGCTGATCCGATAACAAGGGCCAATCCTGACTGCTATGGCAATCAATACTGGATTGGTGCAAATCCAGTAAATTTGAAAGGTTTATCTAGTTTTTTAAAAAATGAAACAAATAAATGGAACTGAATGCAGTACAGAGTTAGAGATAAAGGTATTAAAGGGTAAGGGAGCAGCAGGGTGTGAGAGAAAGAGCAAGTCTTTTCTGGTATGATGGTCTAATCTGACCTGCGCACTGAAGCTGATTCACATGCTATACCCCAAACCTGTCTGCACTCGCCCCACATCTCACTGACAGAAGATCTGCAGTGTACACATTCCTCAGCTCCACAGAGAAAGAGAGAGGCACAAGAGATGGGAGATAAATTCAAAACAAAAAGATGAGAGGCAATGGGGGAAACATCATCTAACCATAAAGCAAGGACTCTCTGTCTGTCTGTATGTATGTCCTTTACATATCTCGAGAACTGGTCATCCAATCTACTTCACACTTGGCGGCCGTATCACTCGGGGCCCAAAGAAAAGCAGTGTCAGATTTGGTGCAATTTAGAGACGCGACAGGTTCAATATTAATAAACTTTGAACAAACAAGCAAACAGCAAGCCGCTCAGCTCTGTGTCTGAGTGCTGAGTGTGCAGAAGTAAAAAAGAGTGGGATGGAAATGAATTTGGATTAGTGGATATTCTTACTCAGGGTAAAATTTGAGAAGTTGGAAATTGCATAGGGTCTGACGAAATGGCTAAATGACGTGTGTTATAGTCAAATAATGAAGAAAAAAAACTACTGAATAGAGTGTGAGTGTTCATTAAACCTTCAAATCCCTGCATGAGTTGTTTTCACCCAGAAATATTTATACTTCAGATTCTTCTTACTCCATAATAATAAAACCATAAGCATGAGCCGGCGATCTAAGCTGTACACCAAGTCGGAGAAACTTTTTTTTTCCACATGGCACGCTCTAAAAAGAGAAAAATAGACAGCGTAAACAGAGCTTTTAATCAAGAATGGACAGACTCTGAGGCTACTTCCCACGGGCAGCTCAAAACCAGTACGTCTCATATAAGCACAAATCTTTTGAGCAAATATACCCACTCCAATGATCCAAACTGAAGCCACAGAAAATAAATGATCTAAGAGCCCAATATGATGGATCCACTTTATTTTAGAAGGAGCATTTTTTTTTCAAAGGCTCGGTTTTTGTATTTTATTTTTAAATGCAGTCCACATTATACATGATATGAGAAAAAGATTCACTATTACAGCACTTTACATCTGCGTTCAATACAATGTTAGTTTCTTTCATGTTATGGGTATAAATGCTCATTCACAACTCATTAATTTATCTAAAATACAGTATTAATTGTTCTACTATATACTGGAGGCCAAGCAATCAGCCCGTTACGAACAGGCACTGCACTAGTATGAGAGAAAATAGGAAGAAAAGCTCTCTGGGAGAGGAGTAAATGGAGATGGGGGTATAAAGAGGTGAAACATTCACTGGGAGGTGAAAAGTTGCCAAGCCTCGACTCATTTCTCCTCCCTCTTTTTTTGGCTCAAAGATAGAGACGTACAGATAATGGCTGAGCTCGTTTCCGCGTCTGCCAAAAACTGATGATTCAGCCTGACTACATTCAGCTCAGCCCAGAAACTTGGGAAGAGACTCCCGAGAGAAGAGACTCCAGGGGACCATTATGGGCTTCTTCTATTGGTCTGGGTGAGCCCACTGAGGCAGCCTGGGGCCAAAGAGGAAACTAATGAGTGGAAACACTGGGCCTCTGGTACAGCCTAACTCTGTCTGATTAAAGACTGAGACTTTATTAAAAGTAGGACAGACTTAGAGAAGGAGAGTGAGCTAAAAAAAACAGATAGAATGCGAGAAAGAGAATAGAAAAGAGAGGCATGATTTGGAATCAACCAAGGGGATTAGAAGGGGGTCCTTTTTGTTTTACAGTGACAAGTGAGGAGCAAATCACATTCGAGGAGTTTAGTCGATCCATAATAAAAAATAACTGCCCCTGTCTGAACCTGATATCCTGCAGAAATGGTAACATAAGTCTCCTAAATAACTCACTTAAGTGTGTGTGAGTGTGTAGAAGACAAATGAGACGCTACTTAAAGGACAGTCTGCTTCTCAGACACTGGTGTGTGTTGGTGTATGTGTGTGTGGGTCGGCGGGAGTACACAGCATCAGCAGTCCGGGAGGCGCAGGGTGACATCGGGGCCAAGCTGGTCCCAGAGCCCGGTGACGGCACAGCCCTGACGACAGCGCCGTGGTGTGGGATCAGACGAGAGGAGGAATGAAAGGAGAGGCCCCGGGGGATCAGACAGTCACATCCCACAAAGCCCTGTTTACCAAGTACACACATTCCCTCCAACCCCACCCCTCCCTGCACCTCCTCCTCCTCCCCCTCCAACGCCTCCGTTCTCCAAAGCCCGACCCTCCCAAAGTGCCAGGGCCGGGACCTGGGAGACAGCGTTAATTCCACCCTGAGGCTTGTTGGCCGAGGACACAAACAGAGAGTGGAGTGAGGGGAGAGAAAGGGAGGGTGGTAGAAAGACTGAGACTGAGGGGAGAGAGAGAGAGAGTGGGGACTGAATGGTACAGTATGTAAGACCTATCTTAATTGGAGATTGTTCTGCAATGTCTTGTTTTTCCTGGGAATCGGCGAGGGGGGGAGACAGGAGGGTGGGGAGGTACGGTTGTTTCCCAAGGTCCTGAACAGCAGGATTAACCACAGGGGTGAAACTCAATAGTGGCCTCGGACACTGGAAACAGATCCCTGGGTATCACCACCATACAAGGCCACCTCAAGACCTTTTGCAAAGCGCATGTAACTAACAACCCTTCCCCATTGTTGGAGCACTCTGGGCCCTTCCGGCTGATTTCACAGGCCTTTCAGCCCACAGGGGAACGTCTGCTCAGACGAAAAAGGTAATTCTGATCGAAAGGAGGAATGCACAAGAGGGCCTTCTTGCCCGCGGGGCCTGGGTGTGTTATAACACTGATCTCCAACATGTGCCAAGAGTCTGATTCATCACGCCAGGTGAGAGGGGAGCTGGGATTGTGAAGCCATGGCACTGGGGCAGAAGAGGCCACAGATTCACATTCCTCAAAATCAGCTTTGATTAGAGAGATGATGGGAAAAAACGCGTTGATGCAGGGGAGGAAAAACCATCACGTTTGCCAAAACGTCTTGAAAATGTCTACTTTTCTCTAGGGGAGTAAGGACGCTATCTGTGTTTCTAAATGCTGTTGTGTGGGCTGTGAACTATGGGCATGCAGTGATGTGATCCAGCCACCCCCACCCCTCTCCCCTCAGTGCAGTCTCCCGTCCCTCCCCAGCTCTCCTGGATTCCATCACCGCTTGTGTCTCTACGGCAACAAGCGGCGAGGAGGCAGACAACAGTTTCTGTTCAGTCTCCTCCTGATAGGTCCCTGGCTGCTGACCAAACGCACTTTCAAACTAAAACATATATTAAATAATGTAATTTCAAATATGTGCAACAAAAACAAAATGACAGAGTGTACAGATAGATAGTAAGAAGAAAGTCCAGAGCAGAAAGAAAAACTCAATTGGGGTTGCTTTGAGGGTGTTTTTCTCAGCTTTGTTTGTCACTTGAGAGGCGTGAGAAAGGAAAGTACACACAGAGTATTTTCATTTCTCAGAGTGATGAATTGACTCTGCAAATATAATGGATTTATGGCCTTATATTCATGGATGGTGGGGGGTGAGAGGGATTTACGGGACAGCAAGTCTCGTCTGCGAAGACCTGAACTCCGCCGCCAGCCAGCAGAACAAAAACAAACGTGTAAAAAGGTTATTAGTCTTCTTCACCAATTCCACAAATCTCTTGCAAAAACCCAAACAAACAAACCAGCTCCCCTTGTACGTACAAGTCTGAGGACCCAAAGCTAAATATCCAATCCTAAACAGAGTGTGTAAATGCTTTATTTAGTTTGTCTAAATGTTTATCCGTCTCGCCTTGTAACACTCCACGCTTGTTGTGCGGCAATCGAGAGATCACAAAACAAACTTGGTGGTGATACATCAACACACACATCATCCGAGTTTCCACTTCTGGCTCTGGGTCAAATAGTAAAAACCTCTCCAACATGTTTAGGGTCCAGGCCGCTCAGTGCTGCAGTGTTAGAGGTGAGAAAAGCTTTTGGCAGATGACGTAGTGCCGGTGACGCTGCCAAAAGAAACACAACCTCGTGACAACAGCGAAACATTGCAATAATACAGAACCGGTGGCATATGCTAACCCAGTGTGTTCTTTGTGTTGATTTCTGTGTGTTTGCTACTGTGTAAGAGCACCGCAAAGACATGACAGTGATTTATTTTACTTAACTCAAGTCAGTCAAACTAGAGATGTGTTTCCATTCATCACGAGGCACAAGAAACACGCCCCACGGTTTGCACAGTATCTGCTCCATCTCCAAACATTCACAGAAGAATCCAGAAGGCAAAAGCATTCATATGTTTTATTCTTCTGGCTTAAATTCCTCCTTTCACTTTGAATATCTTTTATAAATAAAAGGTTCCGCAGCTCCCTAAGGGGGGGCCACATCTCGGTGCAGGGATGGCCCAAAATGGCACCCTTAACCACAGGTCTGGAGGCAGGCAGCGGCAGTACCCACACTGCCTCACACTCTGATCTGGGAGAAAAACAGCCCTTCAAACAAGTAGCCTGTTTGTCAGCCAGAGGGGAGTGCCAGCCACTAGTTTTGCCTTAATATAGTCTTGCTGATCCTCGCGCTGGCTTTTAAACAGCACACACATTCTGGTTCGCACAAAACCCATGTCAGATGTGACTTATTGGTTCAACATTTGAAATAGAAAGCTGCGGTCGCTTGCAGTTTCAGAAAGAAAAAGACAGTAACTTTTGGGGCCCACGCTGAGGCGATGGACTAAGTCAGGCATATTTAGTAGGGTCAGTTTTCAGGAAGGGAAAAAGAAATGAATCTTGCAAACAGGAAGACGCATGTTCTGAAATACTTTGTTTTGAACTGTGAGAGCTGTCAGCAAGGGATCGGATCAGAAGTTCACTCCCCGAAATCTTCCCTAGGGCTGAGAAATCAATAAGAAACCTACATGAGACACTGGCCGTGGAACAATGGGTCTCATCATGTATTTGCTTGACAATAATGAGAAAAATAGTTGTTTTTGGCGAGAGGCGAGTTGAGTTGTGTAAAAAAATGCCACGTCAAAACCCTCCTTGGAGAACTTTTTGTTCTTTCGCATACATGTGGTGTTCTGCATCATGTTAAAGGCACATACAGTATATTATAGCTACATGAGCCAAAAAGCATTCCCTAGGACGATTATGAGCACATAATAAAAAGGCATTTAGAGAAAATAAAAAACTTCAAATTGTAAGGCTAGAAAAAGACTTGCAGCACGCTTCAAACAGCCAGCAGAACCGACAAAGTGTTTTGCAGCCTGTCATGGTCTTTTGGACTTTTCATCAAGCCAACCAGCTCCAGTACGTATCGAGATTTGATCTTTCCCTACATCATATTTTCCTTCCAGTAAAAATCATGCTCTCTATCAAAATGTGTCCTGTGTCACACAAACTGCTCTTGACCATCTGCTGGCGAGGTATTTTCATTATCTGCGACCGCCTAGACAGTGTGTTTTTCCTCAAAGTGCCATGTGTGTGGTATTGGTTTACATTCCCTTATCATATTCAGAACAGACATATATATTTAGTTGAAGCCTGTATTTCCATTACATTAACACAAAACAAACCGTCTTCAGAGAAGAAGCAGACCTCCGAGCCCCTGCCTATCTCTGAGCCTGCACGGCTTCGCCCCGCTGAATTTTCGGTGGCTGGCTGGAACATCTGTTTCTGCTGCTCCAAAAACTGTTTGTTTGTCTTAACAATTACGCCCTGATGTTTCTCATTTCATTTTTCGAATCTCTCAAAAGTCATTATCCAGTTTCAGGTCCTTCCAGGTTCTGAATTTTTTAGAAACTCAATACGACCGTCTGTTGAAAGCTGGTGTATACATCGAGCTACAGTCAGCTCACCTTTGACATTTCGGAGGAGCTTTACCAGTGGAAGCATGCAGCCTATCCGTAACATCCTGGAGTAACATGCTTGCATAGTAGAGCGAGTCAGTGCTGGGCTGTTTGGATCATCTGTCAGACATAGAAGAAATAGGGAGAGGGGGCGGGGGGGGGTCCCACTGAGAGACATATGTGTTGTGTAGTTATAATGACAGTGAGAACGCGGAGCAGATAAGAGGTGCTACTAACGACAGCTCCGTATAAACACGAGTGACACCTTCTGCTACTGCGTTTACCTTCGCGGCTACTTCAACACGGAGTCAATTCCACTCACAGAGAATAAATTTAGGGGGGGAAACGGAGGGTGGAAAGTAGTCTTTTTTTGTTAGCACTGCAGCTGTAGGGTGCACTCACCAACTCAGCAGTCACAAGAACTCAAACTCTCTTTCTGACCTGCCCATCTTTTCCCATCGACCCCTGCTCATGGCTGCTGGGTGTTGTCAATCAGCACCCTCTGGCTCCTTGAACATGGGGGGGGACTCTTTGGCAAACTGCCCAAAACTCCCCTCTGTCCATCTAATTGGGCATGAGCTGTGGGTCTGTCCTTGACGAATGGGAGCTGAAGCTCACAGGGGTAAAGGCCAGCATTAGAAAATGGGAAAGACGCTGCAGTATGACTCAATCCCTGAGCAATGGGAGTAAAAAAGGAGGGTAATGTGTCAATAGTTCAGAACAAGCCAGGTTTTAGTTTGGGAATAGTTGTTAGGAGGGTCAAACAAAAGTTAAGTTGACTGACAAAACAGTCAACTTAACTCTGCTTTATTATACTAAGGAGATGAAGTGGATTAGCCATCAGAGATTTAGAAAAAATGATTAAGACTTAATTCCAGCGGTCAAAATATTGTGATGATGATGAAAAATAAGGCGGCTGGTTCGAAATTCAGATTTCTCACCTCTTTTATGACTCTCAGAACATTTCCCTCCAACAAAAGGTTTATCCTTTAAAAGTAATATGACAGATCACAGTGGGAAACCAAATAAACAACTGAACCACATTGTAATTTAGGGTTTAAACTCACTTCCATTCACTTTAAGGCCACGGTAGTCTGACTCACCGGGTGTAGACTGTCGGTATAAGCCCGCCATTGGCTGACTATTTCAGTTGCATGTGTGTGACCATTTCTCAAAATCCCATTTCGGACAGGAAACAACAACAACATCCTCAAAGCTAGTAACTTAAACACTGAAAATGGCAAATTTGATGTATATAAAAAGGTAAACCTGCTTAGTTTTTTCAATGATTTTGCTATTTTAATGCCAGGTTTCACCTCTCCACGTGTAAATTCTCAACCAAAACAAGTTCCCCCACCAACACACAATTTCACAAAGACACCATCGCTGCATCCTGCTACCACCACCACCCAAGACGATTGTGATTGGTTTAAAGAAATACAAAACAAGCCAAGGCGTGTGCCCCCGCCGCCGTAGCAGAATGATAAAGGGTGCAGGTAGACCTTTCTCCAGGGCTGGCACAGCGCTAAAATCAAGTGTGGAGATGGGTCTGGCTATGTGACACCAGACCCGCGGCTGAGGTTTGCTGTCTGGCCTCAAATCCGTATGGCCTAGAAAATAATATGAATGTGGGAGGTGCCCAAAATATACTTAAGTCACCCATCTAGGACACACCCTCTCCCACCACACTTACCTCACATACTGTACATATTCATTCACTCACATTCTCTTACAGCTACAAGTGGGGCTGCAACTTACATCTGAAATTGTATTTTTCTTTATGATTAATTGATTTAAATGTAAAAATAAAACCCTAGCCATCCCAAATTGTTTTTTTCTTTTGGTGCAAAACCAATAATATTCAATCTAAAAAATATATAAAAACAGAAAAAAATCAGCAAGTTTTGAAGAGCTGAAACTAGCAAATATTTGGCTTTTTTTTCTTTATAAATGACATTTTATTGATAATTGCTAATCAAATGTTTTCAAATATTTTTCTCTCAATCAATTAATCGACTAATTATATCAGCCTTAATTGAAATTCATGCTTTACCTCAACTGCTGAGAAGGGTCTTATTGCAGTTCCGCAGACTTAGATGACACGACACGCCCCCCTCCCAATGTTTTTACCCTAACACTAACCATGACAATCCTCGTGCCTGAACCTAACCGAGCAGGCGTGCCGTGTAATAAAGTGGGTGTGTCGTGTAGCGTACCATCGTGAGTCCGCAGATAGACCTACTTGCAACTGCTGCTATTCGACATCCATTTGTCATTGTTGGAGCGCAAGTGGTTGTGTGATTATAATACTGCATCAGAGCCATTATGAGTGCAGGGGCTGGTATCATTACACATGCTTACATTCAAATTGCCCACTTAACATAGTTCTCCTACAGCAACATGTGTTTATCATTAGCAAGCACTCTAATGGCTCAAACATTATTTGAGCACACTTAATGACATCGTTGTGCTTTGTTCGGGTCTGTCAGATAAGAGTCGGGCCACTAATGGTTTATTAATTTCCCTGTGAGTCACAAAAACACGCTGTGAAAACTAAAGAATGACTCTGAGCCTCTGCCGTTGTCAGACTCAATCACATTCCCAATACGTAGTTACAGCGGGGGGAAAAACCCACACATTAACAACGTGCTCTGTTATACAAATTCATCCGTATGTTCAGCTTGAAATACAACATCTATTGGTAATGGAGCTTGGATTTCTGGGTCTGTTTTGCTGTTCAAAAGACTTTTTGTCAAATGTTTTATGAAGAAAAAAACAGCCATACTTGAAGACAATCTGATCCAAGAAAAGAGTGTAATGGCAAGACATATTTCTACAATCTAAACCATTACTTTAAGTATCATATTTGCGTTTCGGGTCCTTCAGAATCAAGGAAGACGAACTTCTATCCTGCTCGATATTGTGCTCCGACATTCAACAAACCAATGTTGGAGAGGCACAGAGCAAGTTTCTCCACAGACTTCAGGACCAGAATGCAATGCAGCCACAGCACACACTGCGAGCGGGGTTAAAATGGTTGAAAGAAAGTGGCCACAAAAAATAAATAACAACACCTTGATATAAAAAAAATTAAAAAACTCCTACTGGAACAGACTCAGTATCAAAAAGCTTTGTCCTTTAAAGTGAGCACCGTCAGCACAAAGAGCAAATCTCTCTCTCTCTGACCCTGTAAAAAGCTCACCCAATATTGGGGAGCACTGAAAGGATTTGAAAGCCATCGGAAGTGTCTTCTTGTCCCCCACTGACGCAACAATGCGCGAGCAACTGTTTGAACTTGAAAGTGTTTTATCTGGGAGCAGCCATGTGTGTCCCACTGACTGGATGTCATGCATTTGAGGAAGGATTCAAGACTTTGTTCTCAATAACTTTTAAGTGTTCAGTTTTTCTGAGAGTTACCCCTATGTAACAAAAGTCCCTGTGAAGCGCTGATGATAGGGGTGAAGAGCAGACAGAGGAAATTACTTAGAGAGAGAGGGAGAGAGAGAGAGAGATAGAGTGTGTGTGTGTGTGAGAGAGAGAGAGAGAGAGAGAGAGAGAGAGAGAGAGAGAGAGAGAGAGAGAGAGAGAGAGAGAGAGAGAGAGAGAGAGAGAGAGAGAGAGAGAGAGAGAAAATAAAAGTGAGGGAGTTGTTTCTGGAGCCACATCATTACTATCACTTTTACTCTGACTTTCTTTTTAATTTTTGCTCAGAAACACACAAGAAAAAACCTCATCCTGGATTATAACTGGCTGAATATTTACGATTCTCAACATTTATGTTGCATCTTTTATTATTTTTGAATGAATGGTGTGTTTTGTACTTGACAAAGTTTTTGCAACAAAGCACAAAACTAACTTTATTTATTTGTATTTGAATGAAGAAATATGCAATTTTAACAATGGGGACTTCTCTTAAAATTACTTTTTTTTTTTTTTTTTTTTAAATCTGTGTATGATTCAAAAATGATGCTATCCTCAAAGTGCCTGAAGTGCAGCAGAGCAGATCACAACACTGCATGACTTAAGTAAAATCAGCTTGTACACTCAGTCCTGAGCTTTGACTGAGGGAAGTTTTTTGACTAATCTAGCTTTTTTTTGTTTTTGTTTTTGAAATATTTCCCACATGGAAAAGATTAGAGGAAGAGACAGACACTGAAGAAATGAATGAAACTGAATCTGTTTGATGATCTCGATCACCCTACACTCAAACATCTGAACTCTCTCTTCTGTAAAGATTCCCCATTTAACCTTTAGTATTCTTATCATCTGTGTGACTAAACTAAAGCTTTAATGTCATGCTGAAAATCAGATAAATGCACATTCCTCATCGCTAAACAGTGGCACCTTCATCTGAGCAGGCAGGTACAGTTTCTTTTCAGCTCAGTGATTTCTGCACTTGCCAAATCAAAGCACTTCTAACATGGATTTACCAAAATCAACATTTATGACACCCTAGGGGGACATTACTGGTTCTCTGTCTTCAGAGAGAGAAAAAATAAAACTTCAAATATTAGTCTAAACTTTCATGTTCCTGCACAGTGGTAAATGTGGCTCCTGAGGTGGATCCATAATAAAAGTACAACTTTAGAACAAAGTAAATGTTTCACATATCCCAAGTCCATTTTCACCTTTTATGACCATGACACCAATGTGTCAACTGAGGGACATATTTGCCATTTCTAAAAATGTTCTTTCAACTTCAATACAGCCCTCAGGCCATCTGTTTTCGACTTGGACTGCACTGAAGCATTGCCTTCCAGAGCTGTTTACCAAACTTTACAAAATATTTAGGCTCTTTCTTGTATGTCATTCACCTCAGAGACAACCAAACTGAGCTGTGTCAGAATGCATAAAGATAGCAGATAATGGCTGAATAATGGCCAAATGCTATTTTAAATGCTTTAGGGTGTATTTTAGCAGAACACACAGTATGGCTTTACTGAAAAATGCTGCTCAAAAAAGTCTTGTATGAAGATTTACTTATTCTGTGTGCAGGATAAAATCAAAACAGTCCAAACTACAGTACAACACTGTATTCTGACACTATTCTGACACTAATCTGGGTAAAAGAAATGTAATTTTAAATAATGATTGTGTGTTGTAGGTGTTTTCACTGTATGGAGCATATTAAAGTGAGTATGTCACCTATTTAAGTTATTGTAAATATAGCTTATAATGTGGGAGACACACATAATATTCATCTCCGGACACGGGTGACCCCGTTTACCAGACTGCCACACAGACGGAGCATGTAGTAGGTCTCCACATTCACCACAATACAAAGTTTAGAAGACAGTGTAAAGTTTAGAAAACACATTTAACCAGCACTGTGGATTTCTGCTTCTTTGAACAGTCACTTTTTCCATCCTGAGAAGACCAGCTTGCCTATACCTTCCCCTCTCCCAGTCTGCCAGCGCCGGCCGGGCCGGGACTCCCCTCTTGCCTCCCCTCCGTCCGTGCTTACCTCTGTTGCAGGAGGGAAAAAGCTGCGAGCCGTCGGTTGTATTAACAGCAAAACGCATTCTTCTGGTGGCAAATCCGTACGGGGCCCTCCATTACACTCGGGCTCAAAGTGCGAGGCGACGGGAGAAACATGAAAACAGCCGGACGTGGAGAGTGGAAGCAAAAGAGAGAGAGAGAGGGGGGAAGAGAGAGTTTTCAAGCCCCGCAGAGCAGCGCAGTCTTCGGGGCCAAGGTGCGACAACCTCCCCCTCCTCTCCTTTCCTGGGTCTTAACTCGAGCTTGAGGTGGTGGTGGAGAGTTCTCTGCAGGGAAGTCCGTGTTTCTGAGTAAAAGCGTTTACGTCCCGGTTTCTCTCTGTCTCTCTTTCATACACACATACACATACACACACTCTCTCTCTGTCTCCTCTGTCTGTCTATCCCGTTATTGTACACTTCTTCTACCCTCTCGGTCTCCGTCTCTCTCTGTGCCGCTGCCTCCTCTACATACGCATCTTTGAAACCAGTGTCGAGTTGCTCAGCAAATCATGGCAGCGGTGAGGCTGGTCGTCAAACTAGGAATGTCCCAGCCCCGCAGTTCAATACAGCTCCTGGAGAGGAGGAGGGGAGGGGGCAGACAAGAGGGGAGTGTTGCCTGTATAGACTGCATTAATACATTTTTACAATCCCAACAAGAAAGAAGAAGGAGGGGGGGGGGGCAACTTCCTTCTTCCTCCTTTGCGCACACCTGTACTGTGATCAGGAGGTAAACCCACCTGAAAACTTGTTTAATGCTAATTTCATTATGTAGGAATTAATTAAATCATAATTACTGCTTTCGCTGAGGTGAATGAATGGATCTTGAATCTAAAAAATTGTGTTTGTTTTATTGTCGTTTTTTTATTATTATTTATGAATCAAAAAAGAACAATAAATGCAAGAGATAACATTAAAGTGCACACTTATTTCCAGCATGGTCACATGTTTTTAAAAAAATATGTAAAATTACACAATAATTTCATTTAAAACCCAAATTACATGAGTGAAAACTGATATAAAAATGACAATACAATGACTATTGATGTCCTACCACACCAAATAAGTCGAAGTCCACACCACAACCATTCTAACACTTTATTCTAACTAATGTAGAAACAACTTCCAATAAACAAAGTTTTATGGTTTAAGACTGTAAAGAAATAGTTCACCTTTAAAGTTACTATTACTGATGGTTGTGCTTTTCTGCAGTCATGTGAACAAACAAGGTTTTTATTTGCGATATACTGTTAAGGTAGTTAGGTGGGTAATCATAAGAAAACCTAACACAGATGTGAATAAAAATTTTGTTCCCAGAAAAGCACAACTCTAATATTTAGAGCTGACATCAGTTTGACACGAGCACCAAAGTAATTAAAGTAAGTAATGGAAATCTGTGTCAGCATACAAGAGAGTAACGCTTACGCCAAAGATAACAAAAAATGTTTATCATAAACTACATGCCTGAATTTAAGTACTTACATGGTTTTACTTATTTTTTAATTATCAAGAACAGAATAAAAAACAGTCACAAATATCCACACACTCAGTTAGTAGTGTTAATATTTAAAGCTTCACTAACTGAGAGGAAATCTGACTCTGTTTAAGATAGTAATAGTTGAATCAATGCAACAGCACAAATAGCTTAAATCCCAACATTGCTTCAAAGACATAAAAGCAGTACTTTTTTAAAATTGAGGACTACACTTTGCCTTGTAGATTAAACCAGCTCTCACTGGGCCCATTAAGTTGAATTAAGTGTAACAGGAGCATATGTGCCTTTATATCTTATTCTCTTGTTGTTATAATTACACAATATATATCTCGTTACAGTATATTTTTTAATTGGAATGACCTCCAAACTCCATGTGTTGAAGATCAGAGGCCCATCTCCTTCATTTCTTCCTCTGACGTCCCTACTGTAAATTACTTTAGCCCCTTCCCCTCTCCGCCTTTTTGTATAATTCCCCCTGTGCGAGAAGTGGGTGTCATCTTATTTTGGCCCATTTATCATCCTACTCCATCCCATTATTTCTTCTATTCTTTTTTTTGGATCTTCGTTTCCTGTTATAATGTCTGTCATCAAGTTGTCAAACGTATTGATTTCAATGAACTGGCACTTAAAATTGGCTGTTTTAAGAGTGAGTGTTGCCAGTTTGAAGTTGTGTCAAACTAAGCTCTCTTTTGTTTATTTATATGATAGGAGCTGGAGCGTGCAGTAGAATTAACATGGAGGTTTTGTTTCCCTGTTTATTTGTCAGAATAAAAAAGAGGTCAGCTATCCAAAAAAAGATCCCAGTGTCCCAGCATCTTTTCTATCACACTAATACAACACAGAAGCCCTCGGTTTACATAAGGTTATGTAGGAGGGGGTTGTTTGAACAGCTAATAGCTACGGGTCATTTTCTGGCATCTGAACTGTTAGTTGGATTGGCTGAATGTTGGTTGGCTCTGGCTGTTTCCTCATCGCTAGGTGAGACGCTTTCACAGAAAGGCAGCGAGGGAACTGCAAGCATAAAACAGTCATCTGTTGTGTGTATGGGCATGAGTAAACAACGTAATTATCTTTGAGGCAGTAATTATGCACTCCAGTGTTGGCTGGGCGGTGGCGGCGGGCCCACCCTGTCTCAGTCAGCAGGTGCAGCTCACCATCTGACAGCTGACTCCTATGGAAGGTGTGATCCAATCCTCCAGAGGCGAGTTCAACCCACTGAGGGCCTTCGGGCGGTCAGGGCCAAAGCCAACAAACCAGCAAACCTCTGACACAGGAGGAGAGGAAAACAACATGGAGGATGTGGTGGAGATGGGCCTGATGAAAGACGGATGCTTCAACTGTTTTCACTCACAGAAAGTGGACAGTCCTGCTATTTTTCTTTTTTAACTTTTGTTTAACTGTGCCAGTTTTCTGTCAGTGTGACGTATGCTTTTCTTTCTTCTTTGTTTTTTTCTCTAGGTACTGTCAATTCACTTTTCAGCACTGCTCTCTAATGAGGCATACTGAGTTTTAGTTCTATAATAAATAAAGCAGTAATAAGCTGTTGGGTTGCCAAGATGTAAAAAAAAAAAAAAAAAAAACAACAAAAAAAAAACCCTTTCACAGGTGTGTACAAATACCTCTACAATAACCTGACCTCTTTGTCCTGACCTCACAGTACCTCTACCAAAATCAGTTTATTGATAACTTACTGATGTTTACTTATTCATTTATTTTGGCATATCACCACAACCCTCACTCTTATGTAAAGCACATTATTAATGCTGCTGTGTAATTACTTTTTAATATTACTAGTAAATCTTAACACAGTCGAACAGTTTCTGACATCTATTAACTCATTAAGTCAAGTTGATTTTATTTATATAATGCCAAATCACTACACATATTACACTTTTCTTCGGCATGAGCATGAAGCAGGACAGTCTGCAACCACAATCCATGGAAGCCCACAATCTGCAACCACGCGGTCTGCAATATCGAGCCATAGAAACCTATGAGACGAGAAAGAGCAAAAACTCCAAAGTAGATGCCAAGTTAGTAACATGTATTAATAGTACATGAATGCATACAGATGGAGAGGAGAGAGGAGCTCAGTGCATCATTGGAAGTCCCCCTTGGCAGTCTAGGCTTATAGAAGCATAACGACGGGCTGGTCCAAGGCAAGCCTAAGCCAGCCCTAACTATAAGTTTTATCAAAAAAAGAAACATTTTAAGCTTATTCTTAAATGTAGAGAGGGTGAGGTTTTACTCAATCTCAAAGATTCATCACTTGGTTTTGATACTATTTCTGGTAGTCTACTTAAATCTGTTCAGGATCTAATACTTTTGCCTTTAACTTATATTTTCAATCTCTCATCACAAAAAGGTTGTTCCTGATCAATTAAAAATAGTAAAAATCATACCGGTATACAAAGATGGAGATCCAGCTTTGTCTGACAACTACAGACCAATTTTAATTTTACCTGTAATAGGAAAAGTGTTGGAAAAACTTGTTTATGAAATGTAATAATGTTAGTTTTCTCTTTTTCCTTTGATTAATGTAATCCTCACACTGGAGAGTGCCTAGAATAAGCCTCCTTGAGGGTTTTTTGCGCTTCTCCAACACATTTCATGTTGCCTATTTGTGTATAATCTGTTTCATCTGTAAACATGTAAACTAATAAAATTAAAATAAATAAATAAATAAATAGAGAGGGGGCCTGTACCCCAGACCTGAACTGGAAGATGGATCCACAGGAGAGGAGCCTGATAGATGAAGGCTCCCATTCTACTTTTGGAGACTCGAGGATCCACAGGTAATCTGGATTGTAGGAATGCAGTGTTTTAGCATGGCAATAGGGTACTATATGAGCTCAATAAGATATGATGGTGCCTGACCAATAAGGGCTTTTGAATCTGAGGATAAGGATTTGAGCCAGTGCAGAGAAGCTAATATGGGAGAAATGTGATCTGTTTTTACTAGTTCTTGTCAGTACACATCCAGCAGCTTTCTGAATCAGTCTTAAGAGACTTATTCGGGGCAGCCTGATAATAAGTAATTGCAGTAATGTGTGGACTAGTTTTTGGAACAGGATGTGCCTGATTTTTTTCAACATTTTGTAGGCGAAAAAAGGTAACAATTTTTATTAATGAGGGCGCTGAAGGACATATCCTGATCAAAGATAACTCCCAGATTCCTTACAGTGTTGCTGGAGGCCAAAATTATGCCAGCCAGAGTAGCTTTACTGTGTTTCTAAGGTGTTTAGGGCTAAGAAAAGTAACTTAAGTTTTGTCTGAGTTTAGTAGCAGAAAATTGCAGGTCATCCAGGTATGTAGAACACCTTGTCTACCTTTCGTGTGCATGGAGGATTCATCTTAAATGTGTACAAACTGAAATCAATCTGATAAATAGGACTTAATGCAGTTCCTTTAATGCCAATTAAATGGTCCAGTTTATATAACAGGATGTGTTGGTCAATGGTGTCAAATGCAACATTAAGATTTAACAAGACAGAGAGAAGTCCTTTGTCTGATGCAAATAAGAGGTAATTTGTAACGTTCACCAATGCTGCCCCTGTGCTGTGATGGGCTTTAAATCCAGACTGAAAATCCTCAAATAAACTGTTGTTACACAGCTGATTGGCGACTGCTTTCTCAAGGATCTTAGAGGGAAATGGAAGATTAGATATAAGTCTATAGTTGGCTAAAACACCTGAATCAAGAGAAGGCTTTTTAAGAAGGGAAGGGGTTTAATTACAGCTACTTTAAAGGACTGTGGTACATAACCTATTAATAAACACAGATTGGGATGATGTCTAAGAGACATGTTGATGGTTTAGATAAATAAATGAATTATTTATCATCATGTTTAACTGTAGGCCTGATGGCGGAGGTGGATAAGCACCAGATAAGTTGATTTTTTTATAATCTTGCAACACAAAAGTTGTTTCTTAATATCTTATTACTATAAATACATTGTGTACTGACTATTAATAATCATAATCAGTCACAATTTATACACCCTTTATATGGTGTTTCTTATTCAACAGTGGTACCCACTTTTTCCCCTCATCGTCTTTAACAGAAGTGATTCATTTTCTTTTAGGTTGGTCTCTAAGTGACAAAAACCTCTCTCTCTCTCTCTCTCTCTCTCCCTCCCTCTCCCTCTCCCTCTCAGGGTCAGGAGCTGGTTGGAGATGGAGATGGAGGCTCTGGGTTCAGAGGGGGGTGAGTGGGGTGATTGGACACAGTCGCATGTGAAAGGCCAGAGAGCTGCGAGTCCACAGGGAGCAGAGTCCACACACAAAGGGCCAGGGAGGGGCTCAGTGGGGGCAGGAGGAGCGACCAAGGAGGAGAGGCCATGCTGGGAACCAAAGCTGACAGCACAGACACTTCTCATCCACTGAGGGTTCGCCTGTCTCTGGCCCCCTGGGGTACATACTCACTTATCTTTGCAGAGCTGCCAGCTCCACACTGTCGAGCCACAGCAGCCTCAGAGAGCTGCTCACCTAGAGCAAAAGCAGCAGAAACATTAAGCACACAAAGCAGCAGTGACCTCTGGCCCACATTTAACTGATATGAGGCCTGTTTCCTTAGTCATAGCACACCTGATAAAAATATCAATAGATTACAACACATTTAGGCAATACCAGATTACTTGTTAAAGATCATGCAGAGGTTGTAAAACACAAGCAGTTTACACTTATACAGATTTCAAAGACTGAATTTCCTTGCATGATACCTGGATGGAGTTAAAGGAAGGGAAATGGCAGGAGACATGCTAACAAAGGCTTTATGTCCCAAATTCGCAGGCTGGGATTGTTTGGAGTTGGTTGGTACCTCCGAGGATAATAAGCCCCCGACCACTGTCAACAGAGTGTTTATGGCCTGCAAAGCAGTGCTCCGTTGTGTTGACTCTGTCAGCAGGGGCCTGAGGGACGCCTGACTCCTAGTGCTATTAAAAGGCACTTCCAGATAACAGGAGTGCCATCCCTCTGTTTGGGCTAGTCATAGTTTGTGGATTGGTCAGCAGGACAATAAACCACAGCCCTAATTGATCTGACACCCAGATTTATGTAATTAAATTGAAAGCAGATGTTGTGTAAGATCGTAAAACTCCATGAAAAACCCCATCTTCCATTTTTATTCATAAAGTGTTTTAGCATGGAGCAGGTCCATTTAAAAAATGTACAGATATTTAATTTCTAAGATGCTTAAACAAGCACAATTATTTTAAGCCATTTACAAGTTTTTATAAGACAAGAAAAACAGTGTGGGTGAAGAAATATACGAGAGTGAGAAAAATCACAATATTTTACAGCATAGACTAAAAAGATTTCCCCACGGGTGCTGTATATCTCATGGCTTAGACAGGTGTGTGCAATGAGTGTGTGTGTGTGTGTGTGTGTGTGTGTGTGTGTGTGTGTGTGTGTGTGTGTGTGTGTGTGTGTGTGTGTGTGTGTGTGTGTGTGTGTTTGTCGATGTGTAAAAGAAAGGAAGACAGAGAGAAAGAGAAATTTGAAGGCACCCCTCTCCATCTGGTTTCTGCATCACTGTGGTAGGATCACATTATCCATCGTAGGCTCTCTGGGAATTTCATCAGTCTGTAACATCTCACTTATTCACACATCTCCCTGGGCTTTACCATGTAGAACAATCCTGAGGGTCCCTCCTGACATGGTGATGACCTGGGACATCCTCTGACCATCTTTAAAGCTTTTCCCCGTCTGATATCATGTCTCTGTGAGAATTGTACGGGGCATAAAACTGTCTAAATTCCAGTTTTCACACGGTCCCTGTTTTTCCTAAGTTGTCCACAGCTCAACAAAATATGTTCATAGACATAAATGCAGCTACTGCTTTGCCTGGAGACAAGGAGAGTGGAAAGTAAAACTCTTGGGAGTTAAACACAAAGGTTGCTAGTAGTTGCTTATGACTTCACCACATTTCAAATAAGTTATAAAACACAAATACAATAATGTGCTCTTACTACCTTTAGATTCCTTTGTCATATTTAATGGGAAAAGTAATGATGATAAAATGGAAAAACATATTATGTTAAAGGAAGATTTGAGGTAAAAATAAATTGTCAAAATATTCTCATATACACAAGTTCAAGCTGAGTGTATCCAAACATATATTATATCTAAGACATAGATGAATCTAATTAATGACTTTCACACAGTTTTTTATATATCTGTGGATCACACAGTTTGGCTCATCATTAGAGGAATATATAACACCTGCTGCTATTTGTGTTATTATGAGTAATTTGCATAGGAATTAAATTATGTGTCATGCTTTCTGAATGTAACAGGCTACATTAACAGTCCATTTTTGTACAGTATTCATCATTTGAAACCATGAAAACTATTCTACTCCTCTCCACTCCTCTCCTGCAATTTATCACTTACACCAAACTCTACTGATTTTTAAGTGGTTTACAAGTTTCATCCCCAACGTGCGAATCGGCATTGACGTCAAGCTGTCATGATAAAACATTTGGGAGTTGGTTGTAGTGGGAGTCTGGGGAGTAGTGGAGCAGGAAAAGGGTGCAGTGAAATATCATTCCTGTTTAACACTGATGTTTCCTCTGGTTCCACAGGCTCATGGTGATCTTGTGATTTATGGTGCAGCCAGCGCTGGAGGAGCTGATCAGAATACAACATACAGCTGCCCCATAGCTGCACACAAACATGTATATACCAAAGACTAACGCTCATATGTAGTCATTGAGGGTCTGAATTCAAATCAAAGCAGCTTGGAACTGGAGGTTTTCCGGCTGTTAGATTCTTTTTTTTAAAGTCTCAACATTTCTCATCTTCTCTTTTGTGTATATTTGCTTCTGAATGTGAATCCAGGGATTATGTGCGTAAAAATGTGACGCTTGTTGTGGCTAACTGGCTTTTCCAGCTCATTCTGAATAGCATGAAGTGATGTAGAAAATGAGCTAGATGAACAGGATTAGGACCCGAGACTCGGAGTGCTTATCATCTCCCGTAGCACTGGAGTGTAGCCATGGAAACAGGAAGTGAGAGGCAAGCTTCCAAGATGGCCACCAGCTTGTGAATGGGTGCATTCCTCAACGGCAGGGTGTCTGCTGGAGGGAGGAGGGGCGTGCGAGTGTTTACTCCAAAAAGGGACTATATAAATAGTAACTGCTGCTGTTTTAAGGACTTCCTGTCACTAGGTATTCCATAAAACAGTAGTTAAATAAACAATCAGTTTCCCATTGGGGCTGCCTTGTCTATACTGAAGTGAGGTCTGCTGTGGGTTCATTCCAGGACCCCGGCGTGCGGATTTTAAAACCCCCAGACCGGAGTCGTGGAGCTGTTAGAGGTCACCACACTCTCTTTCACTCACACCCCGTCTGGTCATACAAACCCCTCACAGGCAAACTGAGACTGAATTCCACATACAGCATGTTTTTCTTCTGCCAAGTAACTTAACTCTGACTTTTCAATGACCACTCCTCATTGTTTTCTTATGAGCTGTACCACCGCTGTGCAGTGATTCAGGGCACTGTTATGATCTGATTGGGACATCATTTACTGTGTTAGAGCTTGAGACATATAAAAGTAGAGGCTAAGAAACAGGATTTAGACTTTAAAACAATTTGATGGCTCTATACATCAGCAAATTTGACCTTATATAAAACAATGACAATGGAGTTAAATTGTTGACTTTCAGCTTTGATTTGAGGGTGTTTACATCCAGTGAAACTCTAAAAGAAGAGCTAAAAGTCAATCCTTTAACCACAGGGTAATTGCTTTGTTGTAATTGTTTTATTTCAAAACCAACACACAAAGAAATATCTAAAAGGAATAAAAAAATCAAGTGTGCAACTAGTTTCAAATGTAGTAAATCCAGGGAACCTCAGTGAGCTCTTGAAGATTAAATGTAAAGCATGTCCAGAAATAAAATGTCTATTAAAAGTCTGTATTTAGTCGGCCATCAACCAGTTCAGACCTCACAGGGTCTTCACAAGGCCATAGATAATAAAAACAAATTAGTTACACCTGGTTCACTACCCAGACAATCCAGTGGACGTTAACATTATTCCATCGCATAATGAAATTACCACAGCCTAACTTATTTCCACAGTAAATCTGTGGATTCGCTCAGCTCTTGAGGTCAGAGACAAGGACAGAGGTAAAGAAAAGGAATCTCTGGTAATCTCTCTTGTCTGCGCACGCACACACACACACACACACACACACACACACACACACACACGCACACACACAAATTCACATATACATATAGATGTCAATGTGCAAATACACAAACATCTACCAGCTGGCATTGTCAGGAGGGACACCATCAATCATGCCGACTCTGTTTTAGACAAGGCCATGAAGCTGTCAGCATGCATTCCTGTACACAGCTTTTGCAGAGCACATTTGTCAACCTCAAGGAGAGCGCATGCCCAAAATGTATATATGGATAATGGCATTCCCCCAGGTGCTAAAATAATCCACAAACAAAATCCTGTGGTATCAGCGGAGGCCTCGAGTGGTAAAATGTAATCCTCCAGAGGACATTTTGCCATGCCATCATGCTTGTTTGTTTGTTAGGATTCAAGCAAAGATGCAGAGATTGGAATTTGGCACACACAATGGAGGCCGCGGACAGGATGTCAGGGTGTGATAGAGCATCCGCTGCCCTCATCTTTTTTCTTTTTTTTCTTCTTGCCTCTGTCTCCCAAATGAGACAGTGCCCTCATCTTGAGAGAGGTATCACTTTTGTTTGTGCGTCGCACTGGTCAAACACACCGTCCAGGGAAGATAGCATTTATCTCTTTTCGGCTTTGTCAGATGTTGAGCCTTAGAGCCTCCAGCAGGGCCCAGAAGCACAATCACTGCAAAATATCAACAGATAATCACTGTGGAGCCGCAAGAAATGTACTAAGTGTAAACAAAGTGTGTGTAACAGTAAACAAAGAAAGCTTGGGTGTGTGGTTCTGAAGCACATGTGCTGTGATGTTATATGTGCAGATTTACTGTACATGTCTATTTTAAAATTTCCCATGTTGTGTTTGTTTTTAAATGTAGCCAAACGGATGCATGTTTTGTCTTTTCATGTTGTGATAAAGTCCGCTATCTAATCAGTGAAAAGGCACAAAAGATTTGTTAGGTTCAATCAAACCCCAGAGTCCCAGAGGAGTGACTTTCCCCCGGCACAGGATGGGCTTTGTGGAAATCTTAGGCAGATGTGAAGTGAAGACTGATGTCTTCATAATGATCTCTGTTTTTTTGTTTTTTTTCCTACTCTCAGTCATGTCACCCAGCTCTGCCCATCTCCTCCTTTTTCTCCCCCTCATGCCAGAGAGACAAGCTAAATCCGTGAACAATCTGCTCCATCCCGCAGGCTGCGCTCCTCTCTCTGCTCCATAAATCGCAGCTCCCTGGGGACAGGTGGAAAGACAGTACAAGTGGGAGCCAGATAGAGCTGTCTGAAAAGGCTGCTGTTTCAAATTAGGCTTGCCGGACGAAAGTCACCTCAATCCTAAAGTTGAATCCGACTTCCTGTATCCTGTTTTGTCCAGCGGTGTGGGCAGACACTTGTTGTTGAGCGTCATTGTGTTCGGACACACGAAGCTGGTGTCACTGTGCCTGTGGTCTGCTGATCAGGGCACTGAAAGACAGTTTACAGCCCTGTTAAAAGCGGATAAAAAGCTCTCTCTAAAGAGGCATATATTTCATGGCTTGTGTGCTCCCACAGTTAATGTCCCAGCCCAGCATGAGTTCACTGGACTTCCTCCCTCGTTCTGCCTCTGTGCCCTGATGGACTGAGGTCACTGCAGAGTTGTATACTCCAAATGAAATGGAGTGCAGTGAAATGGAGAGATGAAATTTAGTGAGTCTTTACATAAATAACTGCAGGATCACAACCTAAATGAAGCACTGAATCTTTTTGCCATTGTCACAGTGTGTGTACAGGTGGGCCACTCATTGCTTTTGAAAGTTTTGCAAAGCCTCATTTATTGCAAATGCTTTACCATGTCAACAAAGTCTTTTGGGCCACTAAAGTTTATTTCCTTTTCTGAGGAACTCTGTCGTCACATCTCAACAATGTTGGAGAACATGTAATTTTCTTTGAATTACTTTGGCAACCTTAAAGATCCAATTTGTGAAGTGTTGTGCCACGACCAGTATTCAAATGTCAGCTGTGGACCCTGCTATCAGTCTAAATTTGATTGAGCATTTTAATAAACTTTAAAGGTATTTAATAAGCAAAGTAACAGTAGACACAAACAAATCTCTCATTTTAACACACAAATAAAAAAGTCTGCTTACATTATAAGTAAGCAGACTATAAACATGTGTGGCAAACAAGACAAACAAGACATTCACATAACTGAGTGAACATTTGTGCAGATTTACAGTCAGTATCACAGATCACGCTTGTTTTGAGTGTCAGATATAGACAGAAACTGAGCAGCCAGGACAAATCGATTGAAATAGAGACAAGGCAAGTGAGATCTGGAGCTCTTTAAGTCTCGGGGTGGATTGATGGCACAACGGGGAACACTGAGACATCTCAGGTTCACCGCTGTGATACAGGACTGTTTGGGGTCAGGGTGAGAGAATCACAGGAGCGTCAATTGAAGGACCATCTGATGCTGCTGCTGGAGGTATAGTGTCATAACAGCCTCATGTGTCTGTTTTGATAGTGACTGATCTCACCTCAGGTGCTCACAGTAGATCTACTCACAGGGTCAGAGGAGCATTGCTAACATGACCCTGACCTCTCAAAAGGAATAATTTTCCCACAATGTGACTGCAGCCAGTAGTTACTTAGCTTTAGGGCTCCAGGCTGTCGACGTCAATGTATAGTTTGAGGTCAAAAATTTCTTCACTGTGTCAAACATTTGAAAATGCATTCAGGTATTCCCATGTCGACTGAAATGAGTTGCCATATTTTTAAAAACTAAAAGACAGAGAATTATCCTGTCAGAGAGCTGAAATATTTAGAAAAAATTGTATTAATTTTAAGTAGATGACTCCGATCTGGAAATATTTGGACAGCTTTAAAGAAAATGAACTTGGCACCATTTGATTCTATATTGGTTACCTATTATTTGAAAATCTCTGTCATGTCTGTAACTTCATGATGTTGTCTTGGTAGGTCTTATTTGTAAAGGAATTTTAGAATTTTTATGGGACATTAACTAAAGAAATGAGTCATTTGAACCATTTTAGTCTAATTGTAATTACAGGCGCAAATTAGCAGTTTATCTATATCCAATTATGCCTTCTTTGGCCCAAACACCAAAAATAACCTTCATATACATTATCTAATTCTGCTTTGTCTACAGCCATTAAAATAAAACAAGATCATCCATTTGGAGTTTTAAAAATCTAATTCATTCAGTTTCTCTACACAGCCTGAGCTGCACATTATAAATATTCTCAAGCCACTGCAGCTGCACTAACTTTCCTTACTGATTATGCTGTGGTTGCACACATATATTTACTCTAATGAAAGACTTGCTACTGTATAGTCTGTTTGTTGGAGGAGAGCTGTCAAGTCAGAACATTTTAAGAGATAATGAGATAAATGCTAGACTTTTGGACCTACAGTGCAATCATTTGGCTGCAGATGGTATTGATTAAGCTAAATGTTTGTATGTTGTAGAGAAATATTTAGGCTTTTTTATGAGGAGGTGACAAGGTAACACAGTCCTGCATGTGTCTTCCTTGCTGAATTTATGATCTTATACACTCACAGGCTATGTAGAGATGGACAGAGAGAGGTTACATGTCCCAGAACGAGCATTTTGGTATGGAGGAAATTCTCAGGGACTACACATTGATGGAGTTAATCTCTTCTGTTTTAATCTGGCTCATGTTAAGATATTAAGAACAGCCACTCTGGCCCCGGTCCCATCACCTCTGACCCCCTCTGTAATCCGCCTCTCCCATCAGCTCATTAAGCCCGGGGAGTTCACACCTCTAGCCATGTTGGGCCCAGCTGTGTCCCCCTAGTGCCCAGGCCAGCCCGGGGTGTCAGGAAAAAGGCTGCTGGTTTCACAGGCGCACAACAGGCCCGGGCCTCTGATCTCTGCTAAAAATGCAATAAATCACAGAGTGGAGGTGATGGTCCAAAGTACTCATTAAAGCAGGCAATAATAAATGTGGAGAGAATGAAAGGCTCTCTCTACCTGTCAGCCTGGACTGGTTAATGAGAGGAGCCTGTTGGAGTTCACTAATGACTGATGATTAGGAAAAGGGTAGATGGAGTGTTAACAAACGTTTAACTACAGCAGCGGCAATAAATGTTTCACAGCTACAATAGGCACTACAATGCTTCCTCTGAGTGCATAAAAAATCCTTGTTGGATGTATTCACACCCACATTTTCACCCGTTTCAACTTAACTCCAACATTACGACTGATTAATATGAGTTCGTACAGTGTATACACTTAAAATGTCACAGTGAAACCACAGTGGCTCAGTCATTCTAATAGGATTTTGGCGTTTGCTAATGGACAAGCCAGTCTCTCTATTCATCAACCTGACAAATAAATCTTCTTATGTTCATTTCAGTACCAAAGAAGGTGTTCTTCTGTAAAACATATTGTTAGACTGAGTGAAAAGCTGTAATGCAACCACAATGGTTATATCCATGCTAACGTGACTCACTTTTTCTTCCTTTTCTGGAGGATGTACCACTACACTACAATGGTGTTTGTATCTATTATCATTAAAAAAAAAACATCAAAATCATTGTTCAAAGTGGGGCTGAAAGGATTTGTGAATTAACTGACAATTTGACTGAGAGAAGATTAATAAGCAACTGATTTTTGAGGTCATTTCTCAAAAATCAAACATCTGCTTGTTCCAGGATTTCAAATGTGATGATTTCCACTGTTCTTTGTTTCATATCATAAGAAATTGAATATCTTTGGGTTTTACATAAAACAAGATATTTAAAGGCACTATAGGCATTTTTAAGGCTTAATAAGTTATAAATGAGGCAATCAAAAAGATAAAATGATTAGCAAATAATAAAAAATAATCATCTCAAACTAATATATAAAATCTTGTGTGAATGTGAAACCTGCCTCATGACTCAGATTTGCATCATCGTGAACACAACCTTAGACACAGCCACATGCCTTTCATGGCTCAGGAACACTACACATGCAATCAAATAAACATGCTCATATTCATTACCTGACCTGGGCCAGCCAGCTGCAGGAAAGCTAATATTGGACTTGGTGGTTTGGGTGGCGCGGTGTGGATTAGGAAGCAGTGTGGGTGTGAAAGAGCTCTCTTCAGAGTCTTATTGCCCCTGCAGACTGCACCCCCCGTACGCAGGGCAACTATAGGAGTCAATCCAAAGGCCGCTTTCACAGCGTAGCCAGGTGGGATGCAATGCAATAACCAGACACGTCAGGCTGACTCACACAGAGGAACTACAGGACTACAAATCCCACCTGATTCAGCTGTATCTCACACTCTTGGATGTGTTTCTCTATTTTACATAACCAAGATTTAATTTTTCAGAGAAAAATAAAAGATTATATTGTGAGATTAAAGTGGCTCAATATGTCTCAAATGAGATATCTCCAAATGAGAAAGCAGATTGAAGTCAAAGTCTTGCTCTTGATGTTTGTAGTGAAATTTTGTTGTGGAGTCTAGTTTCTGTAAAAAATAAAATAAAAAAAACAACCTCATAACATAAGCTTCAACCAGCTCACAACATTATCATCCTGCTTGTAAATTGTTCTTGTTTACTGTAAACATCAGCTTAGTCTGAAAACTGTTTTCTATGTTTAAAATGTAATAGAAGGAGGGAGAGGGACGGAGGGAAGAAAAAGAGAAGTCCAGGCCTGACTGGATTAGGAGAGGGCCTGTTTTTCCTCTCCGTGTCAATGCACTCCTGCAGCAGAATAGATAGATAGTGACGGCCTGCCAGTTGGTTTTCATTACGTCCTCTGCACTTCAGACCTATACAAAAAAACAGCATCGCTCCCTTCCTCCTGCCCCTCACAACTGAACACAGTTTCCCTCTGAAGGAAAGGTACAAAATTGTTCCTGAAAGTGAAAAAAAGAATTGCCAGAGGGGACTTTTTTCAATGTATTTTTATATAATATCCTCTTCAGACTTGAAGTCTCCCCCTGCATGCCTTTTTTCTTTTAAGTAAAACCCTGTCATCTACCCCGTGGGGGCTACACTGGAATGCTACTTCAATATAAGATCTGTACCTTTACATTCTCTGTAATGCATGCCTATGTGTGTCCAAGTGAGTCTCCACACGGGGGGGAGAGAGGAAGGCAGAGGGGGGGGGGGGGGGGTTCAGTCAGGGATATGGAAACAAGGTGGAACTGTGCTTTGTTTGTTGCCCTCTGTGCATACCGACACATAATTGAACAGCAATAAAATAAGGCACAGATGTGCATTACTGGCTCAGACTTCAATTGTCCGCAGCCTGGGTGGAAGCCTGATCACATGGCATTAAAAGGTGGACGGTCTGACTCTCTTTTTCTCTCTCTCTCTCTTAAAGGCCTGTTATCTCTCCAACATGCTGTGCTGCCTGGATGCCAGCATAGCACACCGATAACCACAACCAGAACATCTCCCCTCATAGGTCTCCTCACCCTGTTCATCTCGAGTCACGCCATGCTATACCTACGGGAGCGGTGCGCTTCAAAGAGAGGAAACTTGCACACACAGCAGAGCCACAGCAGGCTGATTTTGGAGGATAAGACAACTCCTGTCTGTTCTTTGAGAAGCATTGCCCTCTGACCCTTTTGGCTTTAACGTTGACAAACTGAACTGTTCATTATTTCAATCAATCAGAAATTCCTTCCTGTGTGTGCCTCCTGCTTTAAATCACTTGGCATTAGCAGCGGAACTGCAGCAAAATCAAAAGCATGCAACCTAATGTGGCAAAAACACAGAAAAGAAGTGAGTAAGTGAAGCATAAAATATGCCATGCAGAAAAAATAACACTGGAAACAAACAAAATAATCTTCAATCAGCTTCAACACATCGGCCCCAGCCCCGAGGGCCCGAGGACGTTGCTGTATGGTTTTGATGAACACACCTACTGTAGTCAGGAGAAATGTTCTGCCAATATGCGCTGCTGCTCTTCATTTGGTGGCAGTTGTCCAGGTTCAGGCTGAGAGTTTTTCAGCTCGAGGGGCCTTATTGTCAATAAAACATTTTGCCATCGTGATCATCTTACATCTGTTTTGTTTCTGTATAAGAAAATGCAATGCAGTAAATTGACCCATAAATCTCCTGGGATGTTCATTTAAAGAGTCCCAGACTGTTTTCCAAATGTTTTGATTTGAGTTCGTGACATAGGCATACATGTGCATGCTTTTACTTTTGGGTTAACCAATGCTGTACAGTCTTACTTTGTCATACTGAAAAATGTGATTACTTTTTTCATACTGAAAAATGTGATTACTTTTTTCATACTGAAAAATGTGATTACTTTTTTCAGTAAACGGGTAGTCTAAGTTTGGTCTCTTTCGCAGGTAGCCACCACCAAAAGCAGAGAAATACAACCCCAGATAACAAAATGTGTTGGTTTTTTTCGCAGGCTTGCTCAGGTTACTCACTGGTGAGGCCTCAATAAGGAATCACCTGGTTTAGTTCAGAGTTGGAGGATAGGAGAACATTGCAGCATCACTGAGACGACGAGACTTCATGCAGTCACTGCTGCTAACCCTTACACTAGCCGTGTATGGTCAGTAAGCTGTAGGCTGGCTGCTTGTTTAACCAAAAAATTTAATTTGCTTCTTCTACATGTGTTAAATACATAAGCTGTAACATATGGGTGTGGAGGCTTTTGATGGAGCTGGGCTGAGTAAAGTAAGTAACAAATAATGTCACCAATTACTTTCACTGTTGAGTTAAATACTATTTTTAGATGAATAATATGTGTAAATTACTGCATTTTTCAAGTAAGTTACACTGTTGTTGAACCCTTGTACGTTCAGATCCCAGCAAGGTTAAATCAGAATTACATTTGGAAACTCTTTTATTAGTTAATTCTTTTTTTAAATTAATGACAGACATGAGAAAATGTGGTGATTTATTAGGACATGACCTGATTTAACCTGCAGCTGATGATTAACATTTGTTGGAGAGTCGTTCACGGTCACTATATCACTACTTGTCACTCCTCTCATTGATTATATCCATTCATTTTTTTCAATGTGTTTGTTGTTGTATAAAAACACATGTGGGGAAGAAAGAGGGAAAACCAGGAGACAGTCCAAAAGGCTGTTTACTCTTCAGTGCTGGCCAAGCAGAGGGGGAGCAGAATGGGAACTGCTTTCAGCTCCAGAGCCTGCAGATTTTTCCAGATAGCATATCTGCCTCTTTAAATCTGCCAGAAAGGGTTTGTATGAGACCCAGATCCTTCAACAAGCATCAGTCTGTTGATGCAAAGCAGAGCGATTACAATTCCTTCCCAAATTGCAGAAACTCGCTGCCTCTCCAGGCTGAGGCTTCAGTGGGTTGGACTCTGCATCACAAGACCACTGTGTACACGCTGTACTCTTATCTTCTGTAGCAGAGAAGCTAAAGATAGGGATAAAGAGCTACAGAGCTACCAGGATGGGAAACAGGATCGCTCAAATAACACACAGACAAGTAATCTCTACACTAATCACACTAATTACTTCACTCAAAGGGGGGTTTTGGTCTGAATATTAGCCTCAAGGCATCCTATTCCTTTTATCTTGAGCAGTTAGCTCTGTTACGGAAAAAATCCACCTGAAGAGGGGGAGAGGTTCAAATCTCTCTCTCTCTCTCTCTCTCTCTCTCTCTCTCTCTCTCTCTCTCTCTCTCTCTCTTTCTCTCTCTCTCTCTCTCTCTCTCTCTCTTTCTCTCTCTCTCTCTCTCCGTCTCTCTCTCTCTCTCTCTCTCTCTCTTCTCTCTTCTCTCTCTCTCTATCATCTCTCTCTCTCACTCTCTCTTTTTTCTCTCTCTCTCTCTCTCTCTCTCTCTCTCTCTCTTTCTCTCTCTCTTTCTCTCTCTCTCTCTCTCTCTCTCTCTCTCTCTCTCTCTCTCTCTCTTTCTCTCTCTCTCTCTCTCTCTCTCTCTCTCTCTCTCTTTCTCTCTCTCTCTCTCTCTCACTCTCTCTCTCTCTCTCTCTCTATCTCTCTCTCACTCTCTCTTAGATAAAATAGTTTTCAGAAGTCTTGAACATTTCAAACAGTTTTCTTTTGATTATGTAAAAAAAAACTGCTTCCTTGAGATTTTGTGAATAGTGACACTTTTTATGTGATTTGCAGCTGCTTATTAAATCCATTACTTGTAAACAAACTCATTTAATTTTAAACTCAGGTAACAACTTGTGAAGTAGCTTTTGCTCTTCATTTTCTGCTCAAATAACTGTGGGCAGCAGTTTATAGATTAGATCAATTTCAAGTTCAGACAGGTTAAATGTATTTCCTTCTGAATATATCTATATAGGGTACGATCTCAGATTCTTAAACCTTGTTTAAATTCACAAGAAAATGATCTTTATTGATTCTGATAGTGGTTTTCCAATTTGGCTTAAATGGCAGAGCAGCTGATTTAATAAAATATTGCTCAGATTACTTCAGATCAGATGAAACCTGTGCTATCCCTGCGCAGGAACATCAGGAACACTGTGTATCCTTCCAGCAGCAAACAGCACACATAATAGTTCATATAATGTGGATGTTTATGTTTCAGTTTAAAAAAATAACAAATTTTAAAAAGCACTGCCTCTGTGTTCACTGTGTAATCTATCTAAAGCTGTGACCCCATGACAGGATGTTTAGTTTTCCAATAGCACCTTAAAGTGGATTTGTACATGGCCAATTACCTACAATAATACATTTTAGGAGCAAACATAGTTTGGGGGGGGGGGACCATTTAAATGTTCATCTTTGATGTAAGCAAGCAGAAGTGAACAGTGCAAGTGTGTCTGTCTTTGAGAGTCACCCAAGTGAACGATGTGTGTGTTTATGAGCCTGTGGGCCCCAACTACAGCAGGTTGTGTTTGAGAGTTGCTGGTGCTGTGTGACCGTCCTGCGGTGTTAGAGTGAGGAGCTGGAATCATCCGAACCCCCTGCTGCAGCTCCAACATCTGCTCGCCCGCCGTAACCAATCAGAAGGGAGAGCTTGGAGTCGTGACGAATCAGCCTACTCGGTGATCTTTTCAGGGGATCCTGGTGGAGTAGTTGGAACAAAAGCCAACCCCCACCATCCTGAAACCCTCCCGCTGCATCCACCCTCTCCATCCTCCCCACAGCCTTCTGGCTTTGATATCTTACACCCCCTGCATAGAGGAATAGCCTCCCCTGTTCATACCCCCACACACACCCCACCTCAATACAAATAATCCCATGGATCATGACAGAAAAATGATGAGGGTTTTAGTATCCTGTAAATGGTTGACATACATCTCGGTTCGTCTATAAAAGCTTTTTCATGTCCGTTCTTCCCTTACCTTTCACAGGATAAAGTGAGATATTCCCCTACTGGATTCTGAGGGCCTGGTCCGGTGAGACAGCTCTCATCTGCAGCTTCTGTGCTCAAACTATCTATCTCGTTACTCATCTCTTATCTAGACATTCTCGCTTTAAAACGAGATAAACTCTAACAGCCTGAGGATACACAGGCGTCATGTGAGCAGACATAGTAACACCAATCTTCCTACAAGAGATAAAAATGAAATGAAATGGAATTCATGCAGAATAAATCAGAGTATCTAAGATCCTAAGATGTTTTTGGGGTCAGTGTTACATTTTATTTGTGAAAACAGACACACCAACTTTTGAACTGAACCAGACGGCTCTGTAAGAATGGTCCAGACAGTCAATCCTTTGGCCAGCCCGGCTCAGCAGGCTAATGACATGGCTCTCTCTGAACATCTGAGGAATTGGCAGACAGGCAAAGGGAGGACTGGGTTCACTGAGTGAAGTGCAGAAGGTAATTATGGGATGGAGTAATGTAGAGACAGACAGAAGAGACAGGGGGCACATCGAAATATGTGGCATAGGGCCCATTGACACAATGGGTACCTGCACAGGGATGACATCCACTCCATCCACATGATAGGCCGTGACCAGCTAGAATTACGCCGTGCTGAAATATCTCCTCTCCAAGCTCATACTATCCTGTTGTCTTTCAGAGGGACTTCAAACATTCAAAAGTTAAAGTGACTCTGCCAAACACTGACCCGTTATAGCACATAAATCATTCTCAATAGATATATGATACTTAGTCTGTAGTTTATCTCTTGTTTTTTTTTACAGAGCACTATGAGGTGCCAGCTTTAGAGGGTGAGGTGGCGGTCGCTGCTCTCTTATGTGACATTTTGGAGCTGAGGTGAGAGGTGAGAGCACTTTCTGGTCTAATCCTGATTCAATCTCTGTAAACTAAGAATAAACCAGAAAATCAAGTCCTTCCACACCAAGTCCTCAGGTAAGATCTTACATGATCAGTTACTGAATCATTAAAACTAAATAAAGTGTGTAAAATTGACAAGAGTTTGCAGGATTTCTGGTTTCTTCTCAGTTTACAGCATTTTTTCGTTTTATCGTCCTTTACTTGATTTGATCTCATCTCTCCAGTGATCCAGCTGTCATCAAAGAAGGAGGACGCCACAGCTTGCATGGCTCTGGTTTCAGAGCAGATGCGCCCGGGTATCAGGGATCACCTGGGGAAGCCTCGGCCTCCTGGCAGGACCAGCTGCCCTCCTCGAACAGGTGCCTAATGGCTATAAAATCAGGTTCGGTCAGTTCATCGTTACCACTTGAATTTGTGCATTAGTCAATCCTCTCCCTTTCATCCTCTAGGCTGTCAGCTCTTATTTATCTAATTGGTGTTACTGGTGAAGAGGCACTGACCCGCCAACCTTCACCCCTTCCACCAGCCTCCCTCCTCCTCATCCACGAGGCCTTAGCTCGGCCTTCTCATTGGCCCTTAGACCTCATGTCTCCAGCTCCCTACATGCAAGCCTACTACTTTTATGAACCCTTGCACATTGAACTCTGTTTAACCCGTGGTGAGGCTCATAACCAGCGACAGGTCAGACCTAGCTGACCGTCTCACCACCGAGAGACTGAAGAGGGCTACGGATCTCACCTTTAGGCCATATTCAAAATGAAAATACCTATGAGAGCATTTTTAAAAAAATGCAGGGTATCTTCTCCAGTACAGGAACCGTTGATGTGATTGTTGAAATTCAGACCTGGAAATCTAGTTTGAAGATTCCGCAGATACCAAGACAGTCCAGTGGTTTGTACTCTTTTGGGGCCATGATAAGTTATTACGGCAGAAATATAATACTACTCCAGCTTAGCACTAGTGACATAAACAGCAGAGTTAGCACAATGCTACACACATGCACAAGGTATTCTGTCTGCTATGTGCATTTGATTAACCAGCTCACTAAATTGCCAGATGATGCTGGACAATGCTGCTGCTGCAGTAGTTGAGCTAGAATTAAAACTTAATTGAACTCAGTGGTCCATACATGACTCTGTGATTCAGTCACATTGAAATGCAACATCATCTTTTTTTCCTTCTTATCCTCCAGCAACAGGTTGCATCTTCAAGGTTATTTTTGTGGTCTCACAGATGTTTACAGTCCTCCCAGAGTCATAAAATGTTGCCCAGGGCAAAAACAACATTTAAATCCAATATTTCCACAGAGTTCACCGGGTTTGGTTTTGGACTGAACATGGGAGTGCTGAGGTCACTGATGGGACCAAGCCAACATCAACCTTTTCTCTTTTTTTATGCACAGAAACCTGTGGCAACATTGAAATAGTTGTATTTTATGACGCATCGTATTGGCGGCCTAAATAAAATCTACAGTGTACTTCTGTGTTTCCCTCTGTAGGAGCCACAACGCACTGACTCATGAAGATGGAGAAGTAGATATCCTACTGCAGGGAGATTCGACAGAATTATAAAGACCAGCGGACAGACAGGAAGTGTGGAAGGCTGGCAGGAAGAAAGGCCCGAATTTACTGCGCCAGCGCTAAACGGGAGTTTCGAAATGGAGAAAGCAGAGAGGACAAGAGCAAGGAGGAGGAGGGGGAGGAGTTGAGTCGACTGCCTGAGAAAGGAATACTGCCTCACTGAAAGAGTTTCAGTCAGGAAGGCACAGTGGCTGGTGGGTAATTTATAGCACAGAAAGGCTTGTAGGGTGAAAAACATTATTTTAGCGGCCCCCACATCCTAATAGAAGCCAGATGTGGAGGGATTAACAAAGACCATTCCCCCCTTCTCTTTCTCCCTCACTCTAACTCTCCCTCTCAACCTTTTTTTTTCGCCCTCCCCCTCCTCTAACTCGAGTCCCTACTGTCTCATTTTCCTCCACTCTCTCTTTCATACCCAATCTCAGGCTTTCCTCCACCACTTCGGCATATTTTTACTTGAGAGTGCGATATGCAATGGGAATACGAGAGCAGTCAACACTCTGGTTTTTGAGGTGAGACTTGGGAAAGCGTCATTGAGCCTTTCCAAACAGATCTCCTGTTTATCCCCGCTCCCCGCTCCCCGCTCCCAGCTCGTGTGCAGACGGGAGCTTTGTGGTCACTGATGTCACTTTACTCCAGGAGCTGGAGGAGGTTGCCAGGCCACACGTCAGGCAGCAACAAAGCAGCCTGGCATCGCTTTACCCAATGATATCAGGATGCAATTTGTTTCCTTTCACAGCGAGATCTCCTAGCCCCTAGAAAGGTATGATTAAACAGCGAAGAGAAACTGTTGTAATGTGGCGCCGGGATCTTCAAAAAGCTCTTTATAGTTCTGAGCATGTGGCAGCATCACAAAAGCCAAAGTGCCATTACCTGGCATGGCTTTGAAGGCCAAACCAAGACGCCACACAGCAGACATGCCGAAACCCATATTGACTGCGTAAGCCAACAGCAGCGCCAAAAGACAGATAGATGAGAAAGTAGGACAGATGTTTCAAGTCTGTTTGAGTGCATTAATCACTAAAATGTGTTGAGGGAGAGAGCTGCCAATGAAAAGGTCCTGCATTCCTTCCAGCAGAATGGTATCGCTTCCAAAGTCAACACATTATGTAAATTGAATAAGATTATTTTCGCTCTTCCCTCAACACTTACATCATCACCTGGGAATAAAAGCTCAATGTTGCAACCCGCTTTGCAGCCTCAGAGGACCTCTGGTGCTGGGATGAAGTGCGCTGAGTCAGGGCAGGTGCTTCTGGGAGGGTTTGAGTTTTTCAAATTGTGCCTCCCATGAGCGACTGACTATTTATTTACATGAAGGCTTTTCAGTGATTTTGTGTGTGTGTTTATGTTTGTGTGTGTTTGGTTATACAGTATAGTACATAGCTGTTTGATGTTTTGTGTGTGTATATAGGTATGTAGCAATGTATTTCTACTTCTGTCTGTATTGTGTGTTTATGTGTTTATACGTGCAGCTGTTCATGTGTGTTTTCATGTTGCTGTCTGTAGTGCTTCACTGTATTTTCATGTATGGACGTAGCTGTGTTGGTCTTTACTGTAATCTGTGTGTGTTTGTGTGTGTGTGTGTGTGTGTGTATGTGTGTGTGTGTGTGTGTGTGTGTGTGTGTGTGTGTGTGTGTGTGTGTGTGTGTGTGTGTGTGTGTGTGTGTGTGTGTGTGTGAAAACAGCAGGGGCAGGAGCTCAGAGAATGACAGCGTGTCTGTGGCGGGCAGAAACCCGAACTCTCTGATCTCGTCTCAGAGTCTCCTGCCTCCCAGCTGTCACTGTGCCTCTGGCATCCTACTCGGCCTCTCGCCCCCCTCCTGCTCGCTTTGAAGACGGCTACCCAGGAAATTGAAAGCTGTTTTCAAACAAAGACAAGAGAGGAGAGAAGAGTACAGACACTGT
The DNA here is from genome assembly GCF_963691925.1 of Scomber scombrus. NCBI lineage: Eukaryota > Metazoa > Chordata > Actinopteri > Scombriformes > Scombridae > Scomber > Scomber scombrus. Next base: position 22,807,854 of record NC_084974.1, read on the forward strand.
GAAAAAAGGGAGTGTGTGAAAAGAGGGTGATGGAGAGGTTTTAGGTTAAAAAGGGTTGGAGATGTCCTTCGTTGATCGAACACTGATCAGACAGTATCAACTGTGATGACATGCTTCCCTCTTGGCATAGCTTCTTAATACAGGTGAGTTTGAGGATTTAAATGGTTAGTTTACCCTAATCACAACAGGTCTAATACATTTTCCTGACAATTTGCCTCCATTGTATCAGAGTGGCCACAGATGTTTTAGAGACAGAGGGATAACCCAACATGTAAATTAGAAAGTATGTATTTTAGGAGCCCTTACTTTAATCCTTAAATACTGTTCAGGATAAAATTTGACCAATTTTTACATTTGAGAGCTGTAAAAACACCCTATACACATTTCTTTTAGTCAGACCCGCAGCTCATACACATTGTTATTTATGCAAATGTACAAATTTGACCTGTATTTATTAAAATATATTTTTTTAAATCAGTATCAAAACATGTTGTTGTATTCTTCATATAATATAAAATGTTCTCCTGGACCATAAAATCTAATTTTTTCCTTAAGATTAATTAAACAGAAGGATCATGACTGATGGGGAATTAATGAATGCAAATTGGTGTGGAGACTATTTATGAGTCAGAATATGAACAGTTTGTAAGGGTTAATAATTTTAGAAACATGGGCTCCAGCGTAGGGTTTTAGTGTCCCATGATTGTTACGCTGTTGTAGACACTGAACACTTTTATTGTTGGGTGCATTAAAATGGCACAATTAAAGGAAACTAAAATAGTCTATCTAACATCTTGAATTAAAAATATCATCACAAATTTAAGTTGCACTATTAGCTTTTATGCTCATATGTTGGGTTTAGTTTAGCACTGGAGATATCTGAAATCATTACCATGAAGCCTTAGAGTGGTTTTTAATATAATGATGTCTATCTTAGCTGCTATTATCACATGGGTTAACAGTTTGTGTTAACTTATAAAAGCAATATGAATTTGGGGATGCTTTATGTAAGAGAGGCACAGTTGCTATTCATACTGTCACTTCACATTTAAGAGGTTCTGGTTTCAAAGCTCATCTTTAAGTGTTAATGTGAGGTTTTTTTGTTTTTCCTGTCCTATGAGTTTCTTCCTCCAGCACACACACCTGTGAACCTATTAGACTGAAGACTCAAGACCACTGTGAGTGTAAATTTGAGTGTAAACTGTGTCAAACTGATGCAGGCCCTTTAATCATACAGAGCTGAAGCAGCACTCATTCCTTGGGCCAGAAAGTTCAAAAGTGCAACATGATTCCCTCAATGAAACATATTTTATGGAGAACTGTTCTGTTTGGTATTCTCCAATGACAATACATAAATGAACCAAACCCACAAACCCTATATACACTGTGGCCATGTGTGTGTGTTTAGACCATAGTGTCATACAATCTCTCTATTGGCTGTCCTGCATGGCTGTCAGGCTAGTGGGGCAGGCTTACCTAGTCACAAGGCTTTAGTTTGAATGGGGTGTGCCAGAGTGATTAAAAGAGAGCATTGGGAATAGGTGTGTTACCAGAATCTGACAGAAAGTTTTCTGAATGCTGTGATCAAGAGAAGGATTGTTGAGTTTCCCCCTAAAATAGGGTTCCTGTCTGTGTGTGTTGCTAATATCATGCATGTCAGGTGGTGAGAAAACCTAGTAGGGCTCCACCTGTTCAGGCAATACAACTGTTGCCTGTTAAGCTTTTTTACCCATATCTTGATTGACTTTGTTGGGTCTGTAACTTAAATCCAAACGAGGCAATGAACACGTACCTACTATCTTGGATGTAGCCATAAGGTATCCAGACGCTATCCCATTAAGAAGCAGTAGGGCAACGTAGACATTAGTAGGTCATCTTGTGAAGTTCTTCTGCTATGTACCATCCAGTCAGATAGAGGTTCTAATTTCACGTCTAAACTCTATCAACAAGTCATGGATGAGTTAAAATAATAAGAAGATGAAAATAAGAACAGCCTAAAAATGGGATGAGGCCACTAGTTCCTGTTATTTGCAGTTTGTGATGCTCCCACTGGGTTTCAGTCTTTTTGAGCTCATCTTTGGTTATGGGATGAGGGGCCCACTGTTCATGTTTAAGGAACAGGTAATTGAACCAAGATCACCAAGAGATGTCCTGTAATGTGTCTCTTAGAATAGAATAGAATAGAATATGTTTATTGTCATTGAACAGCAACTCTACAACAACATTTCAGTGATTTTCCTTTCAGTTACATATAAAAGAACAAACAACAAAATAACTACCAATAAAAGTGCAGGATAAAAAAGATAAAAAGAACACAATTGACCATGACTCGAATGTAGAATAAATAAATGGACAAATGAATAATAATAAATAAATATACTGCACATGATATTGTATTGCACACCCCAGCAGGAGATTATTAGATATTGCACAGTGTTATTCGATAGAGTTCAGTTCCTTAATTACACTTGGATAAAAACTGTTCATTAGTCTGAAAGTGTGGGTCTTCATAGACTTGTAACGCCTCCCAGAAGGCAGCAGAGTGAAGAGGTGATTTGCAGGATGAGATGAATCCTGTATTATATTTTTGGTCCGACTCTTCTGTTAGAGCCAGACTGCATTCGGCCTGTGAGGTTCCCAGCGGAGAAACTTTGTTTTGGACTAAGTCACGCATGAAGGCCAGGTATGATAAGAAGGCAGTAAGGTGCACATTTGATCCAAGTGACCTTGAATTAGTGTTGGTTCAAGGACCGTGTGATCAGTTGGGACCTTGTTTTGCTTGTCCAAACAGAGTGTTGAGGAAGGTTGGGCGCCTAAATTACATCTTAAGCGCTTCTGATAAGGGGTAAAAAACCAGGCCATGCTGCATCAATGCATTGAAGGCATATGCAGGTCAGAAAATAGCAGTTTGTTGTGCAGTGCCATAGTTTGTTGAGGAGGAAGAGCTGGGTTGCTGTTACCTCCAGACATTTTTGAGCGCCAGGTTTTATAACACCCAGGCTTAAACTGTGCTTAAGGAAAACTTGCATCATCTGACCAAAGCTCAGACGCAGGATGTGACTCTTAGTTTACTCTTACCCCATGGTATGTTGAGATGTTCTTGGGTGAACCAATAGGGCAGTGTAGACTGTGGTGGAACAGCTGAGGATCCACCATGTCGTCTGGCGGTCACCCTTTGAAGGGACTCGCCTTCCCTGCCAAGTTCCTGTCCGCATGTTTACATGTCTTCAAATGAACTGTCAATGGAGCACAAATGCTAGACGGTGTTGGACCACAGAGAGCAAGCTGACAGAGCGGCGGGCACCAGATGACTACTGCGACAGCGAGGCAACAGGCAGACCAACACACATTACCTTAGCCTGGCAACCAAATGCTCCTGGAGGCCCGAAAGACAAGTGCCAAGAAATACCCAAAGTTGTGTTCACTGTGACATTAGAGATACACTTTATACAAAAAATAGAGACTCTACATACACTATGTAAGAATCAGCATGTGCCACATCAGAATTAGATCAATCTTAACCTTACATTTGGATTCTTTTTAATTAAATTTCACTTCCAAATGTGACATACAGAAATGAATGCCCCGACATGATAAACAAGCATATGATCACACACATCTAAATTCACATACATGAAGAACAAAGAAAAAAATAACTTAAATATATTCTCAAAAATGAATTTTTAAGGTAACTCTCTAAACAAGTAACAGGTGACAGTTTACAGCTTTATTCAAGGGAAAGGCAGTTTGGCAGTTCACAGACAGTTTTAGTAAAAAGTAATAAGAAGGAGAATTTTTCTCTCATACACTTACAAGTTACCAATTGTGAGGTGAAAAAAAGAAAGACAGAAAGCGGGATGGAAAAACAGCTGAAACACGGGTGGTTAAAACATTTGGAGGCAAGAATGATAAAAACCATGCATCAGAAAAACTGACAAAACAAACTAAAGACTAAAGAACTCTAAATAATATTATTATAAACTTTGATTGTAACAAAATCAACAGTATGAGTGCAATAAGAAATATAATTCAGAACAAGCATAATAGAAAAGCATTACCGAAGTATAGTAATTAAATAAGAGTACAAAGAACAGATTAAAATGACAACCAATAATGAAGGTTGCAGCTGTGTTACATCTTTACTCAATAATGAGTAAAATATGGGTATTGTTTGACCACAGTGTTTCTATAACAGATGAAGCAGGACCCTCTGACCTGGTGTCCTGCTCTGTCTGAAGTCTTCAAGACTCCCAGGGAGGGATCCTCTGTTACAGTAGAGCTTCCTTCAAACTTTCCCTCCTCATGTCTTCGAGACAATACAGGAGTGTGCCAGAGCACCGAGGTTCCAGTAGTTCTGTTGAGGTTTACACTGGAAAAACATTTTGATGATCCATGTCTCAGGGGGCAAGAGCCAGGCAGAGGGCATATGGTTGTGTGGTTTGGCCCGACAGCCGACAGCCGAAAAGACATGCAAACAAACAGTGATGGACAGGTGGGCGTCACACGGGTGTGGAGCAGCCAGACTGGCAGTCAGATGGAAAGCAGCAGCAGAGGATCCAGAGTGGCATCTTGGCACCAAGTGTTAGACCGACGCACAAGTCTCCCAGCCAACAATAATGTCTGCCTCATTAGATCTGGACCACAAGACTGACCAGTTGCTCCAGTGGGGAAAGAGCTCGTGAAGAGACTGTAAAGTTTATAAACCCAATTTTTATAGTAATGAGAAATGTAGTGTGGTATTTTTTTCAACTGTACTCAGTGTCTTTGCTCCCTTTTTCTAATAATTCAAAAACTACTTCATAAAAAAGTTTGCAAATTTGATACAAATGCCTTTATTGTAACTCAAAACCCCCTCTGAGTGATGATGTACTGTATAGTTTGTGAAAGTCTTGTTGTGACCGATAAGTGACCTAATACAGACAACATGGCATCATACTGAGACAATTTGGAGTTTGACTGTACAAAATAGTTTCAGCTACCTAAAATATCAGCTGTTAAAGTGTTTGCAAATATATTTATTTGTATAGAAACACTGAGCAAGAAGATAGTAATTTTTTTCTCATTTTATAGACCAAGACTAACCCGTTTTTACATAAGGTCAACAGTCATAGTGCAGGAAATCCATTTTTAAAAAGTAGTGGTCAAAAGTAGAAACATAAGTATTTCCAGAAATATTTCCACTGACAGCCTAAATAGACCACAATGCAAAGCTGGCAGAAGAAATGCTGCGCCTAGCAGCGTGACTGTCAACTGGAAAACTTGCAATGGTATCACTGTAAATTTTTTCACATTCAATTTTCACGGCTGAAATTTAAGTCTCATTCTCTGGAAGGCACCAGACAACATTATGAAGAAATATGAGACTGCAGGAAGGAAACAAGAAAAGCAGATAAACCGAAATGTGAAATACAACACTCGACCAGAGTAGTTTTGCATTGCACCGAACATCGCAGACAACAGTGTGAAAGTACGTGTTCAAAATCAACGCCCCAAAATGAGTTTGCTATTTCTCTGCCCTTTACTCCAAAGTGTGACATGTTTTCCTCTCAGTCTCTGATATGTTTCTGCAATGACTTTATTATGTCTGCCTGGATTTCTCTCAAATGTTATACTGTCCATTCATGAAAAGACAAGAAAGCACCCCTGCACTCTTACACGGCACTCAACTTCTACAGTTACACTATAAAGCCAGCTGGACCAAAATATTTGCAGGAGTAAACCATTACATGGCTAAATATGAGTAAGGAAAAACATGAAACCATGTAATTATGGGTTAATATAGCCTGAAGGGCTGGAAGGTTAATTCTCCCAACTTTTAAATGTTCACAGTCACACAAGTGCAGGTCTCTTCTCTATTAACACGACAGACTTCCACGGCGCTGTGAATGGGATCAACTTTTCTTCATTCTAACAGTCAGACGTATCACTGTGTCTCGAAACAGTTGCAGCATATGAGTCAGACCCTAAGAATAAAATTAAACCCCCGCTGGGTGATTTTCCAGTGTTAGATGGGAGATATTAGCGGATGCTTTACAGTTCATGATTTTGCTAACAGATTAAACGCAGCTTCAGTCAGTAACTCTATAACTTTGCCTCCCACAGGAGGTCATGAGTTCACGAATGCCTCTTATCACATTCTAACGTGCCCTCTTGTTCGGGCTGCCTCTGTATCCATGGTAACAGGTCTATAATGACAAACTGGAGACACACACACACACAGGTTGAGAAACACGGATATCATTGGCTTGAAAGGTGTTCACTCACACTACAAAGGAACATGTACAAACACATTCCTGGCTGGTGAAGACCACAGAGGGAAACTGAAACATGGATCAAAGATTTACACACTGATCCTCAGATATTGCAAAAAAAAATGCACATGAGGCATTTCAGAACTGAAGACCATTTAACATGTTATTTTTATCTTAAAAACAGATTTGTACAGTAACTACTATCTGTGGTACCTAACTGTTGTATCTATTTCTTTCTCTCTCTACTTCCACATCTCCTCCTTCACTCTCTAATCAACAGCAATACGTTTTGTGACCTGCATCCCCAGGTGCGAGGTGAGGGGTCAGAGCTTTATGGCGGAGTGGGTAGGGGTCGGGACCTGCGCTCTGTGGAATTTGGGTGTCACCATGGCAATCACAATGGAACGGTGAGAATGACAGGTAGCCCCGGGGGGCTGTAAATAACAGATATGCTCTCATACTTATGGGAAAGGGGCAGGGGGGGGAGGCTAAAAGCCTGGTGTAGCTCAAAACAGGAAATGAGTATAAGAGGGATGGACAGGGAAAACAAAAACAGACAAATGGGAAAAGATAATTGCATTTGAGGAGCAAAGGAATGCCACAAGCTGAAGGGCAGAATCTCATATCCAGCTCCTAAAACCTCACAAAACCCAAGCATGAATTCATCAGGTTATATTGACTCTAAACCTGCTTGAGAGTCTTTTTCTGTTGAAATGTTTTGTCTTTGATCAGTTGAATTTGTTTGTACAGAAATAAATCACAAAACACAGAAATGGAGAACATTTTTTAAATTGGCACAGGTGGTAGAGAAGTGATTTTTTGGAACACACTTATGAAACATGTAGGTGAAGTGGATGAAGATAAGTCATGAAAAGCATTAGTGATTATCATGAAGAATGATAAACTCTTGATTAAAATATAGAAAATATTGGAATGAAGTGAAAAAAATGGAAGAAAATCCAGAAGAAAATGCTAAATTTGAGCACTTAAAATGTGTTTTATAACTGACAAAACAGAAAAACAGACAAAAGGAATTAAAATACAGCAACTAATCACAGTGTCGTGGACGCATTCACATTTTGAAATCTGCATAAAACAGGCTGCACCGAAACATTTTAACTCTGGAGCATAAGATCGTAAAAAATCATTCAGATCACTGGAGGCACCGTGAGGAGACACAAGCTTGAGACAGGGCCAGCTTCATCCCAAACATTTTGCTTGTCTGGCTTGTCAGAATGGGGAGTTAGGAGCAGCAGAGGAGGAGGAAGAGAGGTTGTTTAAACGTGTTCGAGAAGCACAAGCAGAGACACGGCCAGCCAACACTTTGCTTTGGACGCAGCAAGTGGAAGACAGTGGCGTGTAATGCAGCGTGTTTCTCCTGCAGGCTCCAGAAAGCCAACACACATGCAAGATCGGTGCCAAGACAGGCAGGGGGTACAGGAGGGAGGGAGGGTGGTCAACATCAAAACACATGGACGTATAAAAGTCCAGAGAGAATAGTCACACATTGTCTAATGTTACTTTTGATAACTGATTTCATCTGAACTAACTTCCTTTAACCAGGTAATGATGGTTAAACATCTCTTTGGAACTATCTATAAGTCATTTTTCTAGGATGTGGAAAATTTTAACTGCTGGAGAAATGTAACTTGGAAAACCTAACCATACAAATCGATGTTATTCAGTTCTCCACAGGCGCCGTTATGTCCACTGGATATGTAAACTGATGTGAATTTTTTCAGCTGCTTGATCAAAACTTTCAGTAAAGTTTCTGCGGCTTTTCCACTTTTTTTTTGTAAGCACAATGACTCCATACAACCGTCTGAGGAGCACTTATTGATCTTTCTGAACAATCCAAAATAGAGTTGGAAACTGGATACAGCAGCTCTTTCTGCACTCGGTCAGTTGATCCAAGAGAGAATAAGGGATTCAGGTGTATACAAAATAAAGAGATGAAAGGGGAGGGGGGGGTTGTACAACCCCCCCCCTCAAGAAAAGGAGGGGAGGGAGTCCTTCACCCACCCCCAGGGTAGGTCACAGTCCCTGACCTCTGACTTTTCTCTCAAAGACGGGAATTTAGAGGAGGGAGAGAGAAACATGTCTGAGCAGAGCGAGTACCAGAGGAGCAACAGGAACAAAGACTCGACACAGGCAGCAGGCCCACGTAAGACATCTACATTTAAAGTAGGATCATCAAAAGTCACAACAATCGTCAGAAAAGGAGAAATGAACTGCAGTAAAATCTGCACCTAAAAACAACATGAGGCACCATCTAGCCCCACATTTACAAAACAGTTTAATGGGAGTGTTTTTTAGTTCTGGACAGTTTGCAGCCTCTTTCCTGTCTTTTTCTTCTGCAATCAGCCTCCCTGTCATCACATGCATACCTGAGTGATGCAGATGAGAGTCTCATTCGGTGCTGTCCAACCTTGGAGCCACTACTGAGGTTTGTTCTTCTCT